>NC_044002.1:24914899-24947399 GCF_902150065.1 Myripristis murdjan | reverse complement strand
GAAGCACCTGGAGCCAATTACACGGAGGAGAGAAAAGGGGGACCGAAGGTGTGGTAGCTCCTCCCTCAGACCAGGCAGCAACAGCAGCAGCAGCAGTTGTTTGTTCTTCTTTTTTTTTCTTTTGTCTCGTCCCAACATGGTGTGATGTTGGGTTTTGTTATTTTAGTTTGTTATTTTAGTTTGGGATGGAGATTTCTGGTGGTCTAGTTTTCGGGTTTTTGTTTTGATTAGGTTTGGTACTTTTTTTTCCTTTTTAGGGGGAATGAGTTGGGTGCGACGGCCCATTGCGTGGCTGGCCCGGCAAATCCCCTTCTTTTGTTCCTTTTGGCCGGGATCTCCATCTCCTGTTGTTTATGTTTTTCCTTAACCCTTTAAGTGGTTTAAGTTGATTATGAAAAATAAATGATTTAGTTAATTTAGCAGTGGTCTTGGCGTCTGTATTATGTTTGCGGTCTCCGGGAAAGAGCCTTGGTTGGTGAGGCCGTAACATATTGGGGGCTCGTCTAAAAACGTTTTGTCACACTGATGTTGTGTTTGTAGGCTTGTTTCAACGCGGAGTGCGGATGAGTGTGGTTGGCTTTGTTTGTTTTGCCTCAGCGTTGTAACTGTGCGTTTTTGCTTTAGCGCAGTTACTTGTGGCTGCAAACGGTGTCATTGTAACTTTTTGTTTCTCCAAGGTTAACGAAACACAGTTGACACTGTGGGGTGTTACATTGATACTTTGTATCGTTTGTGAGTCTTGATTGTGCCTACGTTGGGCGTGTTTGAAGTTTTACGCACGCGCGTGTTGGACGCCACTGATTGTGCGCTGCTGTCTTGTATTGGTAACATTTTTGTATGTGGGTTCTGGGGCTGTGTTTGTATCGGGCCGTGGTCAACTTATTCTTTTGGCTCTGTGGTTGATCTCGGTTTCCGATGGAGTTCAATCTTGAGGAGTTTGTTGCGCAGCCTAGTCTTGACAAATTCCATCGTTGCACGAAGGAAAATTTGATTGTCATTGCTGAGCATTTTGGTGTCACTGTGTCTAAGAATTTGAAGAAACAGGTGATAAAATCTGAGTTATGGTCTGTGCTGTCTGAGAAAGGGGTTTTATCTTGTGATCCTGGTACGCCAAAAATGACTTCACCTGCTGAAAAGAAAAGTCCGGAAGACAGGGTCCGACTTAAGGAGCTGGAACTTGAATTGCGCCGCTTAGACCTAAAAGAGAAGGAACTCAATAATGAATTGGAGTTACGGAAGATGGAGGAGGAAACTAAAAGACAGCTTCGTTTGAAGGAGCTGGAGTTGTCTGGGTCTCGGTCAGACGAATTTGATGTGAACAAATGCATTCGTCTGATTCCTCCATTTTGCGAGAAAGATGTTGATAAATACTTTATTTTGTTTGAGCGTGTTGCAGATACATTAAAGTGGCCCAAGAAAGTCTGGCCTTTGCTTCTCCAGTGTGTTTTTACCGGTAAAGCTCAGGACGCGTATGCGTCCTTGTCATCTGAGTTGAGTCTTGACTATGAAAGCGTCAAGACTGCTGTACTGAGGGCGTATGAATTGGTGCCCGAGGCATACCGGCAGAAATTTCGCCGCTTGAAGAAAGCTGACAATCAGACCTACGTTGAATTTGGCCGTGAGAAAGAAGCTCTGTTTGATCGTTGGTGCCGCTCTAAAAATGTTAAAGATTTTGATGTGTTGCGTGATTTAATACTCTTGGAGGAATTTAAAAACTGTTTGACAGAGAGAATTGTTACTTACATCAATGAGCAGAAGGTGTCCAAGGTGTCTGACGCAGCCGTTCTTGCAGATGAGTATGTTCTCACACACAGGGATGCATTTGGAAAATTTCAGTCCTCCTCTGAGCGTAATGTTCCTGCTGTTAAATCGTTTGGTCTGCCGGCTAAGCCAAGCTTTGATGTGGAAGTGAAGCCCAGTGGTGAAGAAGATATTGGGGCTAAGGACAAGCCAGTTTGTTTTTATTGCAAGAAGCGTGGTCATACAATAAATAACTGTTTTGCTTTGAATAAAAAGGACAAGCTTTCTAAGACTGTTAACCTGTTGAAAACTGAAACTTTCACCATTCAGAAAACTTTGCCCAGTCAGCCCGTTTCGGTTAAGCCAGATCTTGATCTGTATTCTCCTTTTATTATGAAAGGTTTTGTTTCTTTGACAGACACAGATCCTAAGGTACCTGTCACCATCTTTAGGGATACCGCAGCTTCACAGTCAGTTATTTTGGAAGGAGTATTGCCGTTGTCAGAGAAGTCCTCTGTTAACTCTGATGTTTTGGTTCGGGGGTTTGGTATGCAATTTGTTGGAGTGCCCTTGCATGCTATTCACCTTGACTCGGAGTTAGTTAAGGGGCATGTTGTGGTGGGAGTGAGGTCACAGTTCCCCATTGAAGGTGTTGATTTCATTCTGGGCAATGATTTGGCTGGAGGTAAAGTGCTGGTTAATCCTGAGGTGACTCCTATTCCGCTTTCTGAGCACCCGGATGGGTTGGAGCAGGAATATCCACAGGTGTTTTCAGTCTGCGCTGTCACTCGCGCAATGTCAGAGAGACAGAAGAAGGATTTGGTTGATGAGGAGCAGGAGTTGGACTTGGCTGATAGTTTCATGGCTAATTCTGACTGTTTAACTCCGCCATTAGCTGTTCCTCCTCCAGACCCTGTTCCGCCACTAGCTGTTCCTCCTCCAGGCCCGACTCCTCCACCTGTTGTGTCTTCCCCAGCTTCGGCTGTTTTTCCCTCTCCTCTAAAGGAGCTAAGTTCTGATGTGCATATGTCACGAGAGCAGCTTATTGCTGAGCAGAAACATGACCAGTCTTTAGCTTTTCTTTTTGATGCTGCTGTTTTAGAGGATGAAATGGAGAAAATGCCCATGGGTTATTTTTTGAGAGATAACGTCCTAATGCGTAAATGGACACCGCCGCATGCTTCTGCGGATGATGAGTGGAGTGTGGTAGAACAAATTGTAGTTCCGCGGAAGTATCAGAATGACATCCTTCAGTTGGCGCATGATAATCCACTGGCTGGGCATCTGGGAGTGAATAAAACATATGACCGCATTTTACGCTGTTTTTTCTGGCCAGGGTTGAAAAGGGATGTGCGGCTGCACTGTAAAACATGCCATGTCTGTCAGGTGTCTGGGAAACCGGGTCAGAAAATCTCTCCATATCCACTTTATCCTATTCCAGTTGTTGGGGAGCCGTTTGAGCGGGTAATTGTGGACTGTGTTGGTCCGTTCCCCCGCACAAAGGCTGGAAATAAGTTTCTTCTGACTGTTATGTGCTCTGCGACGCGCTTTCCCGAGGCCATTCCTATGCGTAAAATCACGGCTTCGGCTGTTGTGAAAGCGCTGGTGAAGTTTTTTTCCTTGTTTGGGTTGCCTAAGGTGGTTCAGACAGATCAGGGATCTAATTTCATGTCTCGGATATTTGCACAGGTTATGAAGCAACTTGACATCACTCACTTTTGTTCCAGTGCATATCATCCAGAGAGTCAGGGGGCGATCGAACGCTTTCACCAGACGCTAAAGTCTATGTTGCGGACTTACTGCCTTGAGTCTAACAGGGAGTGGGATGAGGGGGTCTGTCTCCTCCTTTTTGCAGCTCGTGAAGTGGTCCAGGAGTCCCTAGGCTTTAGTCCGGCGGAGCTTGTGTTCGCGCATACTGTGCGAGGCCCCCTCAAACTTCTACAGGAAAAGTGGCTAGGTGATAGTAAACCACAAAACCTGCTTGATTACGTCTCTAAATTCCGTTTCAAGCTTCACCGTGCATGTGAGTTGGCAAAGCAAAACATGTCTGTTGCACAAGACAGGATGAAGAGGTGGTTTGATAGGGATGCTAAAAGTAGGAGTTTTGCTCCAGGAGATAAAGTGTTGGTGTTACTGCCTATTCCCGGTTCTGCTCTTCAGGCACGTTACAGCGGTCCCTATGTGATACAGGAAAAAGTAAATGACCGGGACTACATAGTCGCCACTCCAGAGCGGAGACGGCGAAGTAGACTATGCCATGTTAACATGCTCAAACCTTACCTGGATAGGGAGGTGGTTCCTCTGTCTCCTGTCAGTGGAGAGGGCAAAGCTGTGCTGTCGCTGTCCAGTGCTGAACCGATCGATAAGGCCCCGACAGGGTTGTCGCTGTCCGGTGCTGATCCCACTGAGACGCCTGCGGCGTCAGCGCTGTCTGATGCTGAGCTGCTGGTTGAGGATGTTGTTGGCCCATCCAATGCTGTGGTTCAAGGCAGGCTGAAAAATTCTGAAATGTTGGCCAAACTTGATGGGTGTTTTCCGCATTTGACTCAGGTTCAGCGTGAGGATGTGGTCAGTTTAATTGAGTCACACGTGTCTTTATTTTCAGATGTGCCAACTCGTACCCATGTGTTGCAGCATGACATCGATGTGGAGGCCTCTCCTCCGATAAAACAGCATGCGTACCGAGTTAATCCAGAGAAGCGCCTCAGGTTGCAGCAGCAGGTGAACTACATGCTACAGAATGGCATTGCAGAGCCTAGCTCTAGTCCTTGGAGTTCGCCGTGCCTTTTGGCTGTTAAGTCCGATGGCTCAGACCGGTTTTGCACGGATTTTCGTAAAGTGAATGGGGTCACAAAACCGGATTGTTATCCTCTCCCCAGAGTTGAGGATTGTGTTGATCATGTTGGCAGTGCAACCTATGTGACAAAGCTTGACCTGTTAAAAGGATACTGGCAGGTGCCACTTATACCTCGGGCAAGAGAGATTTCTGCATTTGTGACTCCTGACGCCTTCTTGCAGTATACGGTGATGCCATTCGGCGTGCGTAACGCTCCTGCCACATTTCAACGTTTGGTAAACACAGTCCTGTCAGGTGTGTCAGGCTGCGAGGCTTATCTGGATGACATTGTTGTATATTCAAGTTCATGGGATGTTCATGTTGAGCAACTTTACATGGTGTTTGGGAGGCTGCGCGATGCCAATCTCACCCTCAATCTTGCAAAGTGTGAGTTCGGCCAGGCCACTGTGACATACTTGGGCAAGGTTGTAGGTCGGGGGCAAGTCAAGCCGGTGCACACTAAGGTGGAGGCCATTTTGTCGTTCCCTGCTCCTGTTTCTCGACGTGAGCTACGCCGTTTTTTGGGGATGGCAGGATATTACAGGAGTTTTTGCAAAAACTTCTCTGCTGTTGCGGCTCCGCTCACTGACTTGTTGAGTCCAAAAAAACGTTTTCATTGGTCTCAGAATTGCGAGCGTACGTTCAGTTGCATCAAGGCGTTGTTGACTAACGCTCCAGTGCTTGCCGCGCCTGCATTTGACCGACCGTTCAACCTTGCGGTTGATGCGAGCGATGCGGGAGCGGGTGCTGTCCTCCTCCAGGAGGGAGATGATGGGGTGGAGCATCCGGTCTCGTATTTCTCAAAGAAGTTTAACCGGCATCAACGGGTGTACTCCACCATTGAAAAGGAGGCTCTTGCTCTTGTTTTGGCGCTTCAACATTTTGAAGTTTATGTCGGCTCTACCAGCGTGCCTACCGTTGTTTATACTGACCACAATCCTCTGGTATTCATAAATCAAATGCGGAACACAAATCAGAGACTTATGCGATGGTCGCTCTTTCTGCAAGCCTTCAATGTAGAGGTAAGGCATGTTAAGGGCAGAGAAAATGTCCTTGCCGACACGTTGTCGCGTTGTTAAAACTGATGTGTGAATCACCTCCGTCGTACTCCTGTTATTCACCATCTTAGGGTGGGGGTGTTACGTGTGGCATGGAGGTGCAATACTGCCCACTGCCTGTGGGGATGTTTTGGTGTTGTCTCTTTCTCTCCCTTTTTGCTCTCCCTCCGGCGCCCTTCCTCTTTCTCCCTTGGCCCTCCTCTTGTAGGCAGAAGCACCTGGAGCCAATTACACGGAGGAGAGAAAAGGGGGACCGAAGGTGTGGTAGCTCCTCCCTCAGACCAGGCAGCAACAGCAGCAGCAGCAGTTGTTTGTTCTTCTTTTTTTTTCTTTTGTCTCGTCCCAACATGGTGTGATGTTGGGTTTTGTTATTTTAGTTTGGGATGGAGATTTCTGGTGGTCTAGTTTTCGGGTTTTTGTTTTGATTAGGTTTGGTACTTTTTTTTCCTTTTTAGGGGGAATGAGTTGGGTGCGACGGCCCATTGCGTGGCTGGCCCGGCAAATCCCCTTCTTTTGTTCCTTTTGGCCGGGATCTCCATCTCCTGTTGTTTATGTTTTTCCTTAACCCTTTAAGTGGTTTAAGTTGATTATGAAAAATAAATGATTTAGTTAATTTAGCAGTGGTCTTGGCGTCTGTATTATGTTTGCGGTCTCCGGGAAAGAGCCTTGGTTGGTGAGGCCGTAACAGTCATGGAAACCATATTTTCAGTGATGAGGGTTTTTTTTTTTTTTTTCATTTGAGCACGTTCTGAACTTCTGATGGACCAATCAGATTGCTCGGTCGGATCTACGTGTTGTATAATTCAAATAAATACACAGACATATGAAAATTGCTTTTATTACAAATCACTGCAAAGTTTCTTTCTGCTGTGCACGGCCAGAAAAGCAGAAATACACCCCAAAATATCTTTAACAACAACAACAACTGCACAGCTCATGTTACCAGTCATTGTGTAACTGTAGTAAATATCACTGCCTCATTACAGAAGGAGGTGCAGATTAATGTTTGGATGGTCGAGTAAAAATAAAGACACAGATTCCAGGTTCTGCACAAGACCTGAACTTTCACCGTCCTGATCTAAAATCTGAGCAGTAAACGCAGCCGGAGGAGCCTGGCCGGCCTGAGGTAAAGCATTCCAGTAGGAAATATGAAGCCATCACATCAGGCGACTGGACATCGTTCAGTTCATTATTATAACATATTGACGGCCTTGTTTGTTTGTCCAGCACTTTGTGGATAATACGGCGAGCAGGTTCACGATCCCCAGAGGACAAACTCTTAATTTTTTGAGCTGATGACTTTTCCTCGAGCCGAAATATCAACATCACACAAAAGATTTCACACAAATTAGTGGATCAAAACATTTGGTGAATGCCTTCATACTCCCCAAAGGAAAATTCTGCTTCATTGTAGTGAACCCATGAGTTTTTCTCTGGCGCCACCCTCAGGTCAAACATCGGACTTGTACACAGCATTTCTCTAAATGTAGCCTAATAGATGGAAGTCATTTACTAAGCATATTTCATGGTAGTTATTAAATATGACATGATTATAAAGGATTGTGATGCACAAAGTTTCCTGAGCAGACTCTTTATCAAGGCAAGTCGGTGACACTTGAAGCCTGCTGCTGCCTCTGCACAGATTAGCAGTGAATTACAGATTGATAATTGGAACTGGTAGTTCCCACAAAGCAAACTATTTTGCGTGTTGGTAAAGTTAGTGTTAATGCAACATAATTAACAAAATTAGCATTTTTTTTCTTTCCTGTGCCGTCTATCACAACATTGTAGTGCCCATGTAAAGCATTGCATGTAATTCAAGCCAGTTAAATGACATATTGCACTTATTAGTAAATTTGACAAAATAACAGACTTTGAGATTCTTTGCATTAATGTAGACGCCCACAGCCCCCGCCCGACCACCACCACCACCAATGTGACTGCAGACACATGATCTCGCTTCACATTTGCTCCTAAAGGATGACACACGACTCTTGCTGGTTATTTGTGCTGTAGCTTGATGAGGAAGCTGATGATGAAGGATATGAGTAAGCTGTTTAGTTAGAGGAGGCAGCCGGTCTGGCAGCAGGAGGAGCCGGTATGACCTGAGGACGAGGTTGTCTGACCGGAGCAGAAACTGGTTTTGGTGCTGGTGCTGATGCTGCACCGTAATAGTTGCTGAAGATGTTGGAGGTCTTCTCCTGGTACTGCAGCAGATACTCCAGCTAAACATAGATTTAACATCAGACTGGCCGGTGTAGCTGTGTGAGTACTGCACGTCCCGGGCAAAGTAACTCCCTGAGTTTGGACACAGAAAGAGAAAATATTTAGATCAGCCTGGTGATGATTTTGTTCCTAGACACTGCTATAGTTCTTTGTTCACGACGTCCTGAACCTTTTGCCGGATGTCACGGCTTGAATACAAATGAAACTGTCATTTCCAATGGAGTTTTCATATTCTGAGGGCATCCATGGAGGCAAGTGGAGTTCTGCCTGACTGTTATATATATATAAAAAATCAAACTAACAGTTCAGCCTTAAGCTCCCATCCTCAAATCAACATGCTTTCCTAAATTGAACATGTTACACAGTTACAACAGTCTTTCTTTAGTTTGGCATCACCACAAGCATGTCATTGGTAGGCTAACGTTACTTTCGAGCTTGACTTCTCAGTTTCGTAGGTTTTAACATGAGCCTCCTAAAATACAGTGAAGACCCTGAGCTCACAAACAGGAACTACCCGTTAGGACTCAAACCAGTATCGTTAACTTGGTTTGTCTCCTGAACTTGTCATGTTCTTTTTAAGCCTGAGACGCTGAGCCCAAGGCAAATTCCCCCAATAAATGTATGTGAATGAAATTACATATTGACAAAATGTTTAATTTTTGCATGAACCGTTCCTTCAATAAATCCCTAATCAAACTATGATGATGCTCAAAAATCAGCATCAGTGTAACACTCTTTTACTTCCATTAAAATATAAATATACATATATCTTTAGCAAACTCAAAGCCATACTCACCACCATATTTACAGTGTCGCTTGACGAAGTACAAGCATATCTCTGTTTTAAGGACACAAGCACAAAAGTACAACTTTAAGGAATGAAATGTGACACTGTGATATGAATCAAAGACTCGGTTTGTATCTGTTTCCTGTGTGACTTCATTCTGCTTCCTGTTTTGATCAGGGTTGGTCACATCAGCCAAAGCCAACGTGACCCAGCAGACTTATAGAAACTCCATCGACAGAAAAATTCACGGAGAAGGTGTACAAAGGAAGCATCGCTCTCACAGATTACCACTTGGCTTTGCAGATAAGCAGTTTATACAAAGAGGTAGAGGCTTTTGAAACAGGCTCATAAGCTTTACCTTTCACATCCTCCGAGCTTTTCTTGGCTCCTCTCGTTTGTCTTTTGTTCAGTCCGTCATCACTGCCAGCGTCTCGGTAGCTCGCAGCAGCCCAGACGCCGCTGGTGGAAAAGACTCGTGGTTGCCATTGAGGGTTGGCCCTGTTGCCTCTCAGAGCCTCTTTGTTGATGTAGACAGATTTCAGAGAGTGAAGCAGCCGGTTGGGAACACCCCGAGCCTGCAGGGCTTTTAAAGGCTGCGGCTCGTCAAAATCATGAGCCTTGGAGCAGAAACAGTCTCCCTGCAGGTGTTGCTCACAGATGTGGAGCCGCTCGCAGTCGTCGCCGTCCTTACACAAGCCAAACTGCCCGCCGCCGTTGTTGTAGTCAAAGCAAATCTTATATAAGACAAACAGGAGTAGGAAAAAATATTTTTAATCCAATGTAACGTTGTGTAACTGGGCGTCCGGCTTATTCAAAGGCATTGTAGAGAACCCAGCAGCCAGGTGGAAAAGGACAACAACACTGTCCTTTTGGGTGAAGACGATGGTGAAGAAGGCAGAGTTTAACTGTATGGGCCTGATCGTGTACTGGCTGGTTGTTTGTTAGCTGGTCGCTCATCAAGGGGCCGAGCCAAAACAAAAGAAGATAAAGGTTTTATTTGGAAGGAAGGATGTTTCGTCCTCCAAGGGAAACATCCGGGGAAGTTATGTGAAATTGCATGAATTGGGTCTTTTTTATTTTAAACAAAGAACACATGATCATCAGGTAAGCCACATTTTTTTCTTTGCATTAATTTCCCTCGGTTAATTGTTGAAATTCATGGATTAATTGTATTTTTTTTTTATGAGGGGGGTGCTGAAAATTGGTAAATAAACAGGAAAAAAATGCAGAAAAAATCCTCAGTTTTCTTCCATACCCTGCTATAGACCAGATTCACACGGCGGCCATCTTCCTCTGGCGTCAGGCTTAGCTGCTGTTAGCATGTGGTGCTGCTGTGTTCAGCTAACGTTAGCGTTCCACCACCTCCTAGCTAACGTTACCATTTGATATCCTTACATGATACGATAGGAGAGGTGTAAATTCATTCTGAAATAATAACCACAAACATCTTGGATTCATTTCTTGTCCACCAGCTAAAGCCTGGAAGTGAAACCCACTGGCTGTGATGAAGCTAGCAGCGTAACGTTAGCTGTCCTGCTGTGTTTCCAGCATGTTTCCCCCAGCTGCTGCTAGCTTAAATAACTTACATCCAGTGTGTGTTAGTGCCAAAGTTTAGCTAGCAGTCTTACAAAGAAATGGCTGTTGACATTTAATAATTAATTTACGGTTTTCCTATCAAACGGTAATGTTAGCTCAGAAGTGGTGGACTGCTAACGTTGTTGTGTAACGGTAGCTAACAGGTGGTCAAATATGTTGTTTTACTTTGAAATATGGCCCGATGTCCCCCTCAATCCATTGTTTTTCTCAGGAAATGGTTGAACGAGAAAGTATTGTCAGATTTTGTGATGTTTATTAGAAAAGCAAACGACAGTACAGAGGTATCTTTTGATTTCAGCATCTGAGCTTCCCACGTTAGAGGAAGATGGCCGCCGCCTGGTCGATCGGCTCTGGGTTTGAAGTTCTCGTCCGTTCACCTGAACACGACGCCACAGGCCGGGTAAACACACTGTGCAGTCGCAGCAGTCGGGCCACAGGTGGTGCTGTGGTGCCACGACGCTGCCTGCACACTTTTGTTGGACGTTTGGTGTCGTACTTCCGGGCGGCAGCAGGAAGTTGTCGTTCTGCAGCAGCAGCGTGCACAGCTCGGCCCGGTCCAGCTCCTGCAGGCCGTGCTCTACGAGGATCGGCACGTTATGGTCAGACCTCAGCTGATGGGGGAGCTGGCATCCTCTCCTGCAATCAGAGGCTCTGATGTCACTCACAGGCTCAGATTATAAACTGGGCCAACACGCTGCCGCCATGCAGGAAGCTGAACAGCAACATTTACCCCATAAAACATTCACCTAAAAGTAGCCGCCTGGGAATATTCTGGTACACAGAGCTGTGATTTTTTACTTTAATGTGGTGATATGACATTATTATACTCTAGGCGTCATCTGCTAAAAAAGACTAAATAAAGCTGAAATTAAAAAAATAGTGAAAAACAAAATTTTGAAGCAGGCCAAGTCCAAGTCAAGTTGAGGAGTTATTGCATGATAAACATGCTGTTTAAGTGTTATTTTTCTAAATGCTTATTTTATTGCGACTTCACTAATTTTGTCACTTAAGGCTCATATTGTCTTTTACAGAGAAATCACAGCAGCTGACTTAAGAAATACAGCAGGTTTTTAGGGCCGATGTTACACGGTGCAACTTAAATACAATTTTTTGCATGTCGTAAATTAAGTTATTACTGTTGCAATGTCACGAAGAACGTACAGGGGACATTCCCAAATGATGTTTCAACCCCAGTTCATGATTTTTCCTTGGATGGAGCTCCAAAACAACTCACATGCATGAAAGCGTTTCACATGTGAGCTCGACCATGAAAATAATCCAGCAGTGGGACTTGCAGTCAGTGTGTCATATTAACAGAAAGAAAATGTGCTTTTGGATTTTTAAATGTGTGGAAAAAAGTCAACACTCTAACACTTTGACTGAAGTAAAAACTGGAATAAACAGATTTCACTGCTGGTTGAGGAGGCCTGATATTTGACCAAAGTACCAGCAACTTTAGCCCTTTTTATAAAGCAGTTTTTATCAAATCGAATGCAATCCGCTGCAACACACGGTGCTACACAATAAAAGCACAAGATCAACAGGCTACAGCTACACAAATGAAAAGCGACATGAAATCTAGGCTATTTAAAAAAAAAAAAAAAAAAAAAAAAATTATAGCTGCTGTGCAGCGATGGGTCGGGTCCGGGCAGTTTTAAGCAATTCTAAGCAACAAGCAGAAGAATATGAACTTAAACTGAACTGATTGACACACCTGGTAAGAAAAGGGCAGGACACAGGCCTGGAGGGGACAGATGATTGGCCAAGACACAACATAGACATGCAACACGGGGGCGGGGCTAATGAGGCAATGCAGGGCAGGTGTGACGACAAACAAGCTGACAAGACTATGGAGGAACAATAGAGACAAAATGAACACAGCAGACTAAAATACAATAAACATTATAGCTTCTGCGCAGCAATGGTCGGGGCCAGGCAAGTTTAGGCAATTCTGAGCAACAAGTAGAGAATAGGAAGAAGAAAAGAAAGATGTCATTCTAATGTGCATTTTGTATCAGCTGAGGCTTGAACTCACAGTTTCTGGTATGAAGGACAACACTCTATCTCACTGAGCTAATTGGCAAGTGTCAGTTCATGTGAGGCTTCACAAATTGACTAAGCCAGTCACATGGCAGCAGCCGCCTATGCATGGAAAGGCAGATTTCAAACCACTGTAAAATAAATAAATCAGTCATCAAGACAAAAATCTGACAATGATGATCTGGCATGGGACTGGACCTTTGTGCAAAGTTTGGTGAGTTTTGGCACGTGGGAACGTTGTACAAGCTGAGGCTTGAACTCACAGTCTTTGACACTGAGGCCTGGCCTCTATCTCACTGAGCTAAAACTTCACATGCAGCTTCACACACTGACTGAGCCAATCACTGACCTGCAGGACAGCAGCCAGCCATGCATGGAAAGGCAAATTTTAAACAGCTGTCAAAAATTCAGTTATTAAGACAAAAATCTTAAAATACACATATTGCATCTAGACAGCATGGAGATGTTGATCATTTGTTTTTAACAATGATTGATTTGCTCCATAAGTGAAAAACCGATGTTTAAAAATGCCATTTTTGCATTGACTCCAATTGTTCACATGAGAGCAAAATTCAAAATGCTGTCAAAAATTCAGTTTTTGAGATACACATTTGAAATTCGCCACACATCATCTACCATGACTCTAGAATTTTGTCCATTTTTTTCATGAACATTGAAGATTCATTTAATGAGAATTTGCAGGTATATGTTTATAGTACCATTTACAGTCAAACATTTTGATGCACTGTAGGCTCAATTTTTGATAAATCAAAAATCTGAGAAACAACGTTTGTGTAGGACAGTCTGAAGATGGTCTGTATCGATTTTTGTTTCAATTGAGCAAAAATTGTGGGAGGAGATAGGTTTAAAAAGTTTTACAGTTTTTGAAAAAAACAGAGTGATGGACTTCATAATTTGCAATAGGTTTGAGTGCACAAAAGTTTCTTCAGTATTGGGGCTACAGTTTGATGAAAGTTGTGAAGTTGTAGCACATATGGTTGATTTGTTAAGAATTTTCAAAGTTTTGAACTTTAGAGGCTTGCTATAGCGCCACCATCAGGACTATTGGCATGAGTTTGCAGCTGAGGTAATCTGGCATGGGACTGGACCTTTGTGCAAAGTTTGGTGATTTTTCACCCATGGGAAGTATGATTTCCTCGGAAGAAGAAAGAAGAAGAAGAAAGAAAGAAGAAGAAAGAACACGTAGGAATACAATAGTGTCCTGGCAGCACAGGCTGCCCGGACCCTAAATACAGAGGAAGCCACTTCTAGAGCCAGACAGGAAGTTGCAAAATGCAAAATGCAAACAAAAAAAACATGTTTGAAACTCTTCCTTTACACAGCTGCACTCAGAGTTGGAAAGAAACATATTTTGAAGAGATTTTTTTTTTTTTTTTTTTTTTTTAAGTCTTATCTTTAAGTCTGACCTCCTGCGGCTGGACGGGCAGGATCCCAGCAGGAACTTTCTGCACAGATGCAGGTTGTTGCAGCCCTGACACACTTTGGCTTTGCAGAGTCGCAGCTCCGTCTTGGCCACCACCTTGTGCTCCCCGCCGGACCGGCAGCACACAAACTTCTCCCGGTTGGAGATGATCCGCCTCACGTTGAACACACAGACGCTCTCCTCCAGATCATCGACGCTCATCGATCCGTGATTGGCGCAGATCAGCTTCAGCACAGCGGCCTCCGCCTCCGACATGTCGAGGCGCTCCGTCGCTTTCCTCCGGCTGACTGAGCTGTGCTGGGTTTTTTTTCTGGGTCTTATTTCTGATGAATGGAAACCGAAACTCAAACCCAGCGCGTCCGCACGTCCTTAAAAAGCCCCGCACAGCGTCTAAAATCCGCTTTAGGAAAACATTCGACCTGTCTCTGCTTTTAAACCTTTTACACTCCTGCCATTTTGTCTTTTTATCTGCCACATCACAGCTCTGTTGTGGAGCCGCGTTTTTATTTCAGTTTTCAATTCTGTTATAATTTTGTCTTTTCTTTCTAATTTCTTTAATTTCTTTGTAACTGATGTCAAACTGTGGGCTTTTAATTTGCTGTACTTGTGTGTTTTACCTAACTTAGTTTGATTGTGGTTTTATGTTGTCTGTGCGAAGCGCTTTGTGCATCTTGCTTGAAAGGTGCTACAGTCTACAAATATAATAAAATAAAAATTATTTTGAGAAAGAAAGTCATAATTTCGAGATTAAAGTTGTAAATTTAAGAGAAAAACTCACAAATTTATTAGGCTACCCAAAGTCACTCATTTGTCAAAAAAAAAAACAAAAAAAAAACAAAAAAACTCAGAAATATCTTTTTCTTATGCACTACACGACTCATACACTACATTTACATGCTCACGAAAAGCCAGAGAAGTCTGCAGAGAAATCCATCAAAATCCCAGGACTAAACTGTTCCAAGTTCTGTTTGATGTTCTGTTTCTAATTAAAAAACTAATAAAAAGTGGGGAAAAAAATCAATCATGTTCCTTCCTGAAACTGAAACATGTTCCTTCCAACACAAGACCAAAATATACAGCACTTACCTTTACATGTTCGTTTAATTAGATCCCCCCCCCCAAAACTGAGTCTTAAATTTCATTCAAAACTACCCTGAGAAGATCTTAAAAAGTGTTAAATTTAACTCTGATACCTGCAGAGCCCCTGTAACCCTCAGCCTGGATGATGATGAAGCATTGTTACACCCTCAAGCACACCCTGGAGTGTAATAATGCGATCATACAACTATTACCAACAAAATACAATGTATAATCAAAATGGATTCATAATGTGGGAATTTCGCTCTGAAAATATAAAAGTTTTTTGTTGGTATTCTCTCCGTTTCAGTGGAAATAAAGAAAGAAAGAATGAAAGAAATCAAGTGAATCTGCTCGGGTTTCAAAGGGTTAAATTGTGTAGCTGTCAGACTGAACCCTGACAGATGGTGTGAGATTAAACCAACAAGAAGAAAACGGCCCTTCATCCATTTTCTGCATGAGAACAATTCCCAGTGAATGACAGTGAAATGAAAGTCTTGCTGGTTTTGCTGAGGAGCCCCTGGAAGCCCCTGAAGGGCTTCAGGACATCAGCAGCTCTGCCGACCGCACTTTGAACAGCACTGCTTCAGCCCACATGCACACACTCATCAACTCACTCTGATCAGCAGGCTGCCTGTGGTGCACAAGCCTCCCTTATCATTTTGACTCATTTATTATTGTTATTTATTTATTGGCAGAAAGTAAAACCAGGGTTTCTGAACCATAGTTATGGTTTAAACACATTCTTTTTCTACAATAGGACAGTTACCATGCAGTATATGTTTCATGTTACTTAGTCAATATTTTTGAGATTTTAATTTTCAGTATTTAATGTAATTTTAATTGATTTTTTTTTTTTTTTTTGCAGTTTTTGCGATATTTTGTCAGTGATTTGACAGGATTGATTCTATAGCCTATCGTTTTTAAAAATAAATAAATAAATAAATAAATAATAACATTGCCTATTAATATTTCGGCTTGGTTTATAAATGAATTGTTTGTCTACTTTGAATTTTCAATGAGTGCAATTTATTTGAGTTTTTTTGCGATTCATACTTTATTTTGTTAATCAATATTATAGAGAACACTGCTGATTAGTAGCTCTTAATATTAAATTTAAAAAAATAAATGTTCAGTAATTGAAATACATTTTTGTTTTATTTTGGTAATCACTTTCATAGTAGCTAAACCGTGAGTGTACATGGTTAGGAGTGTAATAATCAGAGTTACCGTAAAGTACCACATAGTAAAACTGTGGATGCTACATTAAAACATGTTTTTTCATGTTGACTTGTTGTGTGTCAGTAGCAGCTCATGCACACTATATTACCAAAAGTATTCGCTCACCTGCCTTTACTCATACTATGAACTGAAGTGCCATCCCATTCCTAACCCATAGAGTTCAATATGATGTCGGCCCACCTTTTGCAGCTATTACAGCTTCAACTCTTCTGGGAAGACTGTCCACAAGGTTGAGGAGAGTGTTTATAGGAATTTTTGACCATTCTTCCAAAAGCGCATTGGTGAGGTCACACACTGATGTTGGTCGAGAAGGCCTGGCTCTCAGTCTCCGCTCTAATTCATCCCAAAGGTGTTCTATCGGGTTCAGGTCAGGACTCTGTGCAGGCCAGTCAAGTTCATCCACACCAGACTCTGTCATCCATGTCTTTATGGACCTTGCTTTGTGCACTGGTGCACAGTCATGTTGGAAGAGGAAGGGGCCCGCTCCAAACTGTTCCCACAAGGTTGGGAGCATGGAATTGTCCAAAATGTTTTGGTATCCTGAAGCATTCAAAGTTCCTTTCACTGGAACTAAGGGGCCAAGCCCAGCTCCTGAAAAACAAGCCCACACCATAATTCCTCCTCCACCAAATTTCACAGTCGGCACAATGCAGTCTGAAATGTACCGTTCTCCTGGCAACCTCCAAACCCAGACTCGTCCATCAGATTGCCAGATGGAAAAGCGTGATTCATCACTCCAGAGAACGCGTCTCCACTGCTCTAGAGGCCAGTGGCGGCGTGCTTTACACCATTGCATCCGACGCTTTGCATTGCACTTGGTGATGTGTGGCTTGGCTGCAGCTGCTCGGCCATGGAAACCCATTCCATGAAGCTCTCTGCGTACTGTACTTGGGCTAATCTGAAGGTCACATGAAGTTTGTAGCTCTGTAGCAATTGACTGTGCAGAAAGTCGGCGACCTCTTTGCACTATGCGCTTCAGCATCCGCTGACCCCTCTCCGTCACTTTACGTGGCCTACCACTTCGTGGCTGAGTTGCTGTTGTTCCCAAACGCTTCCATTTTGTTATAATAGAGCTGACAGTTGACTGTGGAATATTTAGGAGCGAGGAAATTTCACGACTGGATTTGTTGCACAGGTGGCATCCTATGACAGTTCCACGCTGGAATTCACTGAGCTCCTGAGAGCGGCCCATTCTTTCACAAATGTCTTGTTTCACAGTCTGCATGCCTGAGTGCTTGATTTTATACACCTGTGGCCAGGCCAAGTGATTAGGACACCTGATTCTGATCATTTGAATGGGTGAGCGAATACTTTTGGTAATATAGTGTATGTGCAGCAGTGTTTCCCTGCGTGGCCGCTCAGCCGGACAAACAGCAGCGTGTTCACAGCGGAGGAACACTGCAGTGTCAACATTTGGCCACCAGGTGGCACTGTTGTATGTCCTCTGTGATGCGTCCCAACCGGGAAATCAACACCAGTGGAAACAGACACAGCGAAATAAACTGGATACAAATGCAGCAACAACAACATAAAGAAGCACTGAAAAGAGCTTCAACGTCTCTCTCTCTCTCTCTCTCTCTCTCTCTCTCTCTCTCTCTCTCTCTCTCTCTCTCTCTCTCTCTCTCTCTCTCTCTCTCTCTCTCTCTCTCTCTCTCTCTCTCTCTCTCTCTCTCTCTCTCTCTTTCACTTTTATTTCGATGTGATCAAACTGCGCACCGCTCCGAGCCCGGCGGACTACTTTCCTCAAGCTGTGGCGGCAGATTACCGACAACATGGAAAGGTACTGTAACCGACATTTAACATTTTACACTTTACTGTAATCGCTGCTGTCGACTGGTGTGACTGTAATAAGACAATAAAATGGAGTAAACCTGCTTTCCATTTCTGATTAGAGGTTTGATGATATGTGTGCAGCCTGCAGGCCCACACTGTTTCTGCTCAAAACGCTAAAATTTATCAAACGGCTTTTTTACACTTTTAATGAGACGTTTTCAAACGTGTTGTAACCAGAGCAGGAAGGCTGCTGCTCAGGTCACTGCAGGTCATGTGAAGTTCATCACTAAACACCTGACTCCTTTGACTCTTGATATTTGGTCTCTTATGTGGAACAAGGAAGTGTTGATGAGGAAGTTTTTCTATGGAGGCTGTTTGTTCATATTTATTCAAGTCGAGGCCTGTTTCAGAACTGTTTCAGGCTAACAGGCTTAAATCATCATAAACATCACTTTTCTTCATGTTTCATGAAATCAGTCCTGCTCATGGTCATCGATTGCTGTACTGTGTATTGTGTGGTCTCTGGCTGCTGAGCGCCCTCTGGTGGTTCATTAGATTTACAGCTGCTTGAGGCCCAGCAGCTTCACAGCTTGTTGACTGTCACACACCTTTCCTTCAGTCCATCAGCACAGAGCCCAGCTCACACCTCATTCACTTACATTACATTTGCTTGGATTCAGTCTGTGTCCCTATATGTGGAAATGTAACTGATTAAAAAGTAATCAGATGAAAAATAAAATTAACCAGCTTCTGTGGCTGGTTCACTAAAAGTTAATTTCTCAGCGTGGTGGTCTTCCTCTCTGTCTGCCAGGATCCAGCAGGAGAAACCAGACAGCTGTGTGAGAGACCCGTCTAAGAAAGCTGGAATCAGTTTTAAAGATGAAAAGAACTCCTCTGACACTGAGTAAGTTGCCTGATATTTAAATATATAGTTGACATTTAATGTTTTTCCCATGACCTTGTCCCCTTGCGCCACCAGCAGGCCCAGCAAGACATCTGCATTAGAAATAAAGGGCCCGTTTCTCCATAGAGGGTTTGCTGAGCACCGTACTCTGTTTCAGGCCTGTCCTGTTTAAAAATCATGCAGTGACACATTCACACCCAGGAGTTCAGTGCAACCAGACTTTTGTTAATCAGCCTCTGGGAGTTTCACAGTAAAAGCACAATGTTTGACATCTGAACACATCCACTCTTCACTGAATTTCCAAAATATTCTTTGGATTTGAGCTCGTAACCTTATGTTCAAAATACAGTTTCTCTAATTTGGACCCCACTGCCCCTCTTTAGTTAATATTTTGTTTCAAGCAGGATCAATCAGGAGAGACCAGACTCCCCTGAACCCAGCTGTGTGTCCATGAAGAGTGACCGGTCTATGCATCGTCGTGTTAATTTCAAAGATGGACACCACTCCACTGAACAGAGGTAAGAATTTCAAACAGATGAGTTTGTTGTTTTCCAGCTGTACTGAAAAGAAGTGGGAAGTGATGATGAGACACAGATGATCTCTTGATGAAGTTTCTTCAGAGCAACAGCATTCACATTGAGGTTCACCTGCTACGGATTCATTTCTATGATTATTATGGGCTGTTGTGTGCTTTTTATGAGCTAAATATTGGTAAAACTGAGATGTCCTTAGATTGCTTCAGGCTTCTCAAGATTAAGAACTGCTGCTCTTCTTAAGATGATCTTTCATCTCAACCAGGATCAATCAGGAGAGCCTAGACTCCCCTGAACCCAGCTGTGTGTCCATGAAGAGTGACTGGTCTATGGATCTTCCTCTTGAGTTCAAAGATGGACACCACTCTACTGAACAGAGGTAAGAATTGAAAACAATTAGTGTGCCCCAGTATCTCAGCAGATAAGAGCTTGTAGCACTTGTTAAGGCCAAGTCCTGATGGCAGTGTCCTGGGTTTAAATCAGACCTTAGGCCATTTGCTCCATGTCATTCCCTCTGTCTCCCCCACATTTCCTGTCTCTCTCCACTGTGACTATCAAACAAAGCAGAAATAACAAAACAAACAAACAAACAAACAAAAAACTGTAAAAAAGAAACAGGTCAGAAACATGGTTACATAGCAGCTCACCATCCTCTGCAGTAGTTGTACCAGGACAGGACAGGTCTAAAGGAAAGGGGGGCGGGGTGATGATTTACATTAAAGACACCTTTCACTGGAATCAAATGAAGTGGTCATCTGGCAGTGACTTGCAGTGTGGTGGTTTAACTGTAACTCTTTCACCTCAAATGTTATTTGTTCTTGTTGTTTTGTGCCGCCCACCCTCTTCTAACAATGAATTTTATGAAAATGTGAAAAACATGCTAAAACTGTGAGATTTGAGGAAAGAAGTCATATTGACGGGTGATTTCAATATCAACTGGGAGGACAGGACAAACAGGAAGGCCCTCAAACAGACCACAGATATTTTTAATCTATCACAATTGATTGATGGGCCTACTAGAATAACCACCTCTTCTCAAACACAGATTGACTTGATCTTTAGTTACAGACCTGAAAGGATAGTGAAGACATTCAGTTCAATGCTGCACAGTGTTTTTCCTACATGTGTGAGAATCTCATTCCAGTGAATATCACTTTTCCCACTTTTAACATTAATATTACACAGAGCAAAGTACAAATGATTATAAGTTTACTGTACATGTACATCTTCAGAACCAGTTATAATGTTATCAGGTGAAAAATCACAAGTTGTTTCTGAGTTCAAATATCTGAGCATCCTCATTGACTCTAAGCTATCTTTCATGTCTCATGTAAAAATTTTGTCACAGGTTCATGTTTAACCCATTTAACTTCTGATGTACCAGAAATGCAGTGACCACTGATGCAGCCAAGTTGTACATTAATTCAATAATAATGTCACATCTCACCCACCGCTTAACATGTTTTGCAAAAGCTAAAGCACTTAAGCCACTTGAAACTTTGTACAAACAAACTCTCAAAGTTTTGGGTTGGAAGTCAAACAACTACAACCACTGCCACATTTTAAGAAAATACACAATTTTGAGTTGGGCTAATCTCAACAAGTATGCAAATCTCTGCCTTGTATTTCAAATCTTGCATAACATTGCTCATTCTCCGCTTCAAACATTTATCACAAAGAGGTTCAACCTGACGAGACTGTGTTGTACCTATTAGAAAATTTTTTTTAAAATTTTGTAATTTTAGGTTGCCTTTTACATCTCTGGCCAAATGACAGCAGATGAAAACTAGCCTCTCCGGCTGACTCTGACTCAGTTACAGTTTAACTGTTCATTAGTGTGTATTGTCCCTGAAAAATAAACCAATAAATAAAAAACATTTTGTTGTTATCCAGCTCTACTCAGCAGAAGTGTGAGGTCATGATGAGATACAGAACTGATCTGTCAGTTGAGCTCCTTCACCTCCAAGGATTAGTGTGGCATTTACAGTGTGTGTGTGTGTGTGTGTGTGTGTGTGTGTGTGCTCGACAGAGTCTACCAGCAGAGCTCAGAGCTTCCCAGTGGTCAGCCAGCCCCAGAGCATCAAACAGACCTGGACTCCATATTTAAGGTGTGTAAATGCACAGCAGCACCTTTTACTTCAGCTGTAAATTTGATGTAAAACAGCCATTCTGGTCATAACTTCTTGTCTCATTGGGCTTTCAGTCTCTGTAAGATGGATTTGAGGTTTGTGTTCTACAATTTTAAAAGGAAAGTCTAATTCATATTGTTTAGTTCCCTAAACTCCAGGTGTCTAGGGAACTAAAGGGGAGGTAGCACAAACACTTCAAAGTTTCAGATGTAAGAATCACCACTAAGAAGACAGTGAAGGTGACCATATATTCTAATTGCAGGTACAACAGTGTGGTGATAGTAGCTTTTTTCTTAAATTGTACAGTGCCCAGTGCTCAAAAAGCAACAGTTTTTATGATTTACAATATGTACATGTTGCAGACTCAACGAAATCAAGAGACTCAGTCTTTGGGTAAACAAAAGAAAATAAATGTAAAGGATCACAGGTGTTGCCAAATCAAAGAACAGAAAAAAAGATCTGACCTTCACTCAATCTTGAGTTAGTCCACCTACAAATGAAATAAAACAGAAAGCTAACTACTCTGTCCTCCACACATAAATACAGTGGATGGCAAACACTTCTTCCCTAGTGTCTCTTACAAAGAAAAAAAAAACTTGGCTGTGCAAATGTGCAGGGTACCCCAAACATACATAGTCCGTTCCCAAAACGACAACAAATAATAGAACAGGCTACTTTAAATACAAGGACCCAGACTAAACAAAGGTCTAGGCCTGAAGTAAGAAAGCTTTCAGCAAGTCAAACAAGGAGATGCAAAGACAGAGAGGGGGGACACAAGTGCAACAGTGGAGCTTATATAGTAGAGTGGGGTGTAGCTGACTGGAGGATGATGGAGGTCTGATGATGATTGACAAGGGTGGAGACCAACCATGAGAGGCCAGGAATGAGGAACAGAGATGAGCATGTAGTCTGAACTGATCATGAACAGCTGCTTCAGATTAACTTGTTGACCGCACAGAACCTGAGGAGGCAGATAGAGGAATAAAGAAAGACGAGGGGGAGGAAGACAAAACAAATCCAACGCAGGGTGTGCAGAGCGTTGGCACATAACAATATATTATTCTGTTCCAGATGCTGGAGGAGAACACTGTCACTCTTGTGAAGAACGAGCTGAAAAGGATCCAGAGGATTCTGAAGCCAGACGACCCAGAATGCTTAGGGAGGCAGGGAGAGAATGAGAAGGTGATGAACGATGAGGAGGAAGAGCAGAGGAGCAGCATCAGAGAGGCTTTTCTGCAGATCACACTGCACCTCCTGAGGAGAATGAAGCAGGAGGAGCTGGCTGAGCGTTTGCAGAGCAGTAAGAAACTACATGTTGGTAGACCAGAGAACAGGATATCTTGATAAAAAGTAATTCATGAACATGGGTCTAATGAGATCAGTTTTATAATTTGTGAGTTAGATGTAATAGAGCTGTAAATTTGAGTGTCGTCAGCATATTGTAACATCTGCTTATTGATGCACTTTTAATTTCCTTTTTCCATTCAGAAAGCTTTGCTGCAGTGTGCCAACGTAAACTCAAATCTAATCTGAAGCAGAAGTTTCAGTGTGTGTCTGAGGGGATTGCTAAAGCAGGAAACTCAACACTTCTGAACCAGATCTACACAGAGCTGTACATCACAGAGGGAGAGAGTCAAAAGGTCAATGATGAACATGAAGTCAGACAGATTGAAACAGCATCCAGGAAACCAACAGGAGCAGAAACACTGATAAAATCTGAAGACATCTTTAAACCTTTACCTGGAAGAGATCAGCCAATCAGAACACTGATGACAAAGGGAGTGGCTGGCATTGGGAAAACAGTCTTAACACAGAAGCTCACTCTGGACTGGGCTGAAGACAAAGCCAATGAGCACATAGAGTTCATATTTCCATTCACTTTCCGAGAGCTGAATCTGCTGAAAGGGAAAAAGTTCAGTTTGGTTGAACTTCTTCATCACTTCTTTACTGAGACCAAAGAAGCAGGAATCAGAAAGTTTGAGCACTTCCAGGTTGTGTTGATCTTTGACGGTCTGGATGAGTGTCGACTTCCTCTGGACTTCAAGAACAACCAGATCCTGACTGATGTTACAGAGTCCACCTCAGTGGATGTTCTGCTGACAAACCTCATCAAGGGGAAACTGCTTCCCTCTGCTCGCCTCTGGATAACCACACGACCTGCAGCAGCCAATCAGATCCCTCCTGAGTGTGTTGACATGGTGACAGAGGTGAGAGGCTTCACTGACCCACAGAAGGAGGAATACTTCAGGAAGAGATTCAGAGATGAGGAGCAGGCCAACAGAATCATCTCCCACATCAAGACGTCACGAAGCGTCCACATCATGTGCCATATCCCAGTCTTCTGCTGGATCACTGCTACAGTTCAGGAGGACGTGTTGAAAACCAGTCAGAGAGGACAGCTGCCCAAGACCCTGACTGAGATGTACATCCACTTCCAGCTTGTTCAGTCCAAACAAGGGAACATCAAGTATCACAGCAGAGCTGAGACAGATCCAGTCTGGACTAGAAAGACCAGGAAGATGATCCAGTCTCTAGGAAAACTGGCTTTTGAGCAGCTGGAGAAAGGCAACCTGATCTTCTATGAAGCAGACCTGGCAGAGTGTGGCACTGATATCAGAGCAGCCTCAGTGTACTCAGGAGTGTTCACACAGATCTTTAAAGAGGAGTGTGGGCTGTACCAGGACAAGGTTTTCTGCTTCGTCCATCTGAGCCTTCAGGAGTTTCTGGCTGCTCTTTATGTCTTTCTGAGCTTCACCAACTCTGGAGTCAATCTGCTGACAGAGGAACAATCAACTTCCTGGTGGTCTACAGTGTTTATCAAGAAATCTGAACTAAAATTCCTCCTCCAGAGTGCTGTGGACAGGGCCTTACAGAGTCCAAATGGACACCTGGATTTGTTCCTGCGCTTCCTCCTGGGTCTTTCAATGGAGACAAACCAGCGTCTCCTACGGGGCCTGCTGACACAGACAGGAAGTAGCTCACAGACCAATCAGGAAACAGTCCAGTACATCAAGGAGAAGATCAGAGAGAATCCGTCTCCAGAGAGAAGCATCAACCTGTTCTACTGTCTGAATGAGCTGAATGACAATTCTCTAGTGGAGGAGATCCAACAGCACCTGAGTTCAGGAAGTCTCTCCACAGACAGACTCTCTCCTGCTCAGTGGTCAGCTCTGGTCTTCATGTTGCTGTCATCAGAAGAAAAACTGGATGTGTTTGACCTGAAGAAGTACTCTGCTTCTGAGGAGGCTCTTATGAAACTGCTGCCAGTGGTTGAAGTCTCCAAAACATGTCTGTAAGTGTCTAGATAACTCTATAAAACAAATGTCAACATTTTCACAGAAAGCAAAATAGAAGCATTTCTAAAGTCATTGTTTATCTGACTTTGAGCCTCACAGCAGGAACGGTACCAATAACGCATTTTATCATCCTGAGAACACTGGCAGTGTTTTGCCTTTCTGTCACACAAACATAGAGACAAGCCAATACACACTTTTATCATTTGCAGAACAAAGTATGGTAGGTGAGGCCCCCGACATCTGCTTTTCTATTAAATTTCTGTCCAAGCAAATTCGAAATTGGAGAAAACATTTTTCTGTATCGTGTGACAGTTTCACAACAACATTCTGTATCAGCTGGTTGCAGTGCTTCATTGAAGCTACACTTATATTACGTGAATTATTCAAAGCTAAGATGCCATTATTTCATGACTACACTATCACACAAAATAGAGAATATCAATATATTTTGTTTATCATTTCATACACATTTCCCTGTAATCCAGCAAGACATATTTGATATCTTTAGGATTTCTGCTAGAATCTGAAATAAAGTTCTGTGGGTTTGAATAAGGCTTGGCTCAGCTGCTTGGGTACTGAGCAGGACTAAAACAGGAGCTAATTTTAGGCCCGTCATGATAACAAATTTTGCTGTGCAAATGCGTCAGAAATTATTTCGATAAGCGATAATACTTTGTAACATACAATGGAAATGGATGATCAAGTCTTATGATCAATACTTAGATAAATATTAAACAGTAGCAGAGAGGTATAGAGACTAACATTCCTTAACAGTCAACACTTCCAACACTTCCCTTTGCGTCTTGGCTTGTTTTTTTATTTATTTATTTATTTATTTTTTAAGTGGGAAAACTGTGCGGGCTGGTTGTGTTTTAGTTGCTCATCCCTCTTTTAGTTTGGATAGTTTTAAAACAAACGCAGCACAGTGGCTCATCCAGCTGACTAGGCTCCCCTCTCTCATTTGGCTTGAATCCAAAACATTCCCACACGGGGTTTTAGGCTGCGTTTGGTTTGGGAAGAAGTTCCATGTCACTCTCATCTTTTCTCTGCCTCGTCTCTACCTCAGGAGGATTGCACTCTGTGTGTGTGCATGTGTGTCTGGAACCCCCCACCCCCCACCAACACCACCACCCCTCCACACCCACACACCCCCAGAGACAAAGACAACAGTTGATGACAGGAGTGTTCCCTCTGTTCATTACGTTAATGAACCAATGAACGCTCTTGTTATCTGGTCGTTGTTGTAAAGGCCCTGCAATATCTGACATTTTTACAGTCGATTTTAACTTTCTTTTACTGGTCTGTTAATCCAGTGATGGTCTTCCAACAGACTATTTGTCACATCTGCTTTTAAAGTGATTGTTCGGATTCTTACCCTTACAGTCATATTTGCTGGTCCGTGTGGATGTAATGAGTTTGGTTTGGTCCATCAGTTCCTTCACTGTATTGAGCTTCACCTGGACTAGTCTTCTCCAGAATGAATAAAGTAAATATGAACCAGCAAACAAGGTGCTTTTGAGCAGCAAAGAGAAGCTGGAGAAATGTTTTGAAGGATGCTCAGCAACACGTTTGTTTGGGATTCATTATCGATGCTCTTTCCAGTCTCTTTGCTTCAAACTGGCAGAAATACTTTTTTTTTCGTGAGCTGCCACTGCATCACCACGCTCTGGTCCCATATTCAATCCCCAGCCTGGAGTGTTAAATAAAACCTGGCTGGCCTATCAAAACATCAGTCCCATTAAAGTATAATAATTGTGTTTTCATATCTGTTCATCTTCATCCAGACTGAGTGGCTGTAATCTGTCAGAGAGAAGCTGTGAGGCTCTGGCCTCAGTTCTCAGCTCCCAGTCCTCCAGTCTGAGAGAGCTGGACCTGAGCAACAACCACCTGCAGGATTCAGGAGTGAAGCGTCTCTCTGCTGGACTAGAGAGTCCAAACTGTAGACTGGAGACTCTCAGGTCAGTATCAGTGAGCATGTAAAGGGTGACCCTGCAAGTTCAACAACCAAATTTAAGAGACATTTTGTTAAAGCACCATACCAGTGATCTTAAATATTTGGTCCATTTTCTACAAATTCCCCACATATCACATTGCAGCTAACTATTTTACTAATCAAGTGGGGTTACTGAAGATTTCACAACATAAAATCAAAATCTTTTAATTTTCATATTTGACTTTAACATTTATCATTTTTTATTAATAAGAGCAAACAAAATCTTAACTAAAAAATAAACTAGGTCATCAGTTAATAGTAGGGTGACCACCTGTCCCGCGTAGCGCGTGCACGTACAGCATTTGAAGCCCATTTCACGCGTCCCGCAAACTGAGAACGTGTCCCGCATAATCAATGCTTGCTCTCAAAAAAAAAAAAAAAAAAAATGCGCGTTAGTTTTTCCTCCTGCACTGCTGTCTGTACATGCCGAGGTGTGTGTATGACTGAGGAGCACACACCCACCAGCGCTGTCTGAACCGTAGCGCGGCGAGAACAAAGTTAAAACAGCAGCGCACTGACATAGATTATTAACAAAGTGAAGAGTTGCCACTCCGCTCTATTTTCAATGGCTAAGAGCAGCACACTGGCTTAGCTTGTCTATTCAGAGAAGAGGTATCACTTCGGCTTATTTTTCAGTCTATGTTATCACATGCATACTACTGCTCATTCATTGGTAGCTGAATTGTTAGGTCTGTCTGATAAGCAATTTACATTTTTAAAACAATAATAATAATAATTTAACATATTGTTAAATTAATAAAAGCCAACATGATGCAGGTCAAAGACTAGAAAAAGACTACTGACTAAAACTAGACTAAAATACTTTGTAATTTAGTCGACTAAAACTAGACTAAAATACTTTGGATTTTCTTTGACTAAAATGCTAAGACTTTTCATCGACTAAAATATGACTAAACAAAAAATATGACTAAAACTAATAAGGGCATTTGACACAAGACTAAGACTAAAATTAAATTGAAAAATAGCCGACGAAATTAACACTGTTATAAGCTATTTAATTTTATTTATATTTTCCACTGCAATTTATTCACTTTAAATAAAAAGTAAATCTTAAGTAGAAGTTCATCTGTCAATTAATTGAAATGTTTAAAATATTATGAATATCTTTTATTTAGAAAAAAAAAACCACATTGAAAGCTAAGGGCTCATTAACAAAGGTGGCCTATTCATGAGCATACAGCAGCAATTACATATGTTAGGGGAACAGGGCAACAATAATATACCATGTAAAGTGGTATCTGCTAGAAATCGGTAAACTGGTATCGGTGAGTCTGCCCGCCAAGTGGGGGCGCCGCCACGCCGGGCAGTGTCCCACATTGTCCCTCAGAATCATACCCCTTGTCCCCCACTGGGCTTATTAGCAGGTGGTCACCCTAGTTAATAGTAACAGAAAATATGTGGCTATATTAAAGCTGAGATATTTTGCAAAATGTTGAGATTTCAGAGGTGAGTGCAGAGTGCAGATAAAGGCGTCAACAGGACATTTAATGAATGAATGTCTCAATGTCCAGCAGCCTGTATACAGAGACTGGACTTCTCTCATGTGGTTCATTGCAGCTGAAGTGTCTCATGTGACCAAAGTTTGACATTTTTACCTCAACAACATCCCACCTTCAAGTGAAGCTCAAACTTCTTCTATAGAAGCAGGGCCGAACAAAAAATATGATTCATATTTAAGTATAAGACCATAAGAAGACCATAAAATAATGTTTTCATATTTGTGCATCTTCATCCAGGCTGAGTGGCTGTAATCTGTCAGAGAGAAGCTGTGAGGCTCTGGCCTCAGTTCTCAGCTCCCAGTCCTCCAGTCTGAGAGAGCTGGACCTGAGCACCAACCACCTGCAGGATTCAGGAGTGAAGCGTCTCTCTGCTGGACTGGAGAGTCCAAACTGTAGACTGGAGACTCTCAGGTCAGTATCAGTGAGCATGTAAAGGGTGACCCTGCAAGTTCAACGACCAAATTTAAGAGACATTTTGTTAAAGCACCATACCAGTGATCTTAAATATTTGGTCCATTTTCTACAATTTACACACATTTCACATTGCAGCAAACTATTTTACAAGTCAAGTGGGGTTACTGAAGATTTCACAACATTTAATCAAACTCTTTAAATTTTGATATTTGGATTTTTGGTTGAAACTCTCATGTGGTACATTGCAGCTGAAGTGTCTAATGTGACCACAGTTTGACATTTTTATCTCAACATCATCCCACCTTCGAGTGAAGCTCAAACTTCTTCTATAGAAGCAGGGCCGAACAAAAAATATAATTGACATTCAAGTAAAAGACCATAAGAAGACCATAAAATAATGTTTTCATATCTGTGCATCTTCATCCAGGCTGAGTGGCTGTAATCTGTCAGAGAGAAGCTGTGAGGCTCTGGCCTCAGTTCTCAGCTCCCAGTCCTCCAGTCTGAGAGAGCTGGACCTGAGCAACAACCACCTGCAGGATTCAGGAGTGAAGCGTCTCTCTGCTGGACTGGAGAGTCCAAACTGTAGACTGGAGGCTCTCAGGTCAGATTATGATGTTTTGTGTTACAATCTGTTGCAAATTGAAAATAAAGTGCATGTTTCATTTTTCATTTTTATTTGTGGTCATTTTGTTTGTTTGAACATGTTGTGTGATTTAAACCCTTTATGATGGCAATATGTAAATCATATCTTTTCTGCTGTTAATTTAATGTTCTTACAGACGGTTTGCAGGGTTCCAGCGCTGCAAGCTTTATCTCTGAAACCAAATCAGGAGAGAAAATGATTAGAATTGATTCTTGTTAAACTGGATGTGAACAGCTGGTGTTGTAGCTGGATTTCATCCACAGTGGGCTCTGATTAAGGAGTGGACACAGAAACAGATAAGGGTTTTGCAAACTTTATCCAGACACTTGAAAAGAGGTACAAAGCATATAGATGTGGTATCTGAAATATAATCAGAAATAAATAACCATGTGTGGTTTGGTGAACTGTCTGATTTTATAACTAAATAAAACCTTGACGTACTCCACTATCACATTAATAGATCTGACAACATCACACATTTGGGAAGTAAAGATGATAAGTAGAGTTTCTCTCCTTTAAACCCAGCACTGCAATATCCATGAACCGTCAGTCACATAAGGTTAGCTACATTCACCTGGTCTACCTGACTGCATGTCCAGCCTGTATGCTAGCTTAACTGGCCATTAAAGGCAGAAACATGAACTTGCTGGACTCACATCATAAAATGATCTCCAACCTGTAACAACAAGAACGACACGCTCAGCGCAGCAGAAACAGCTAAAGGATGTGCTGCCATTCGTCACAAACACACATCAAGTGTCCTCACCCCTTTACCGCCTGCACTGGCAAAGCACACCATCACCATGTGGCACTGCAGTGACTCCACAGTCAGCAGCGCCCCCTGCTGGCCACACAGAGAGCAGTCATAAAGTTTCTGAGGGAATTCTGCACCAAAATGTTTTTGTGTGTTTTGTCAGGCTGAATCAGAGCGAGCTCACAGAGAGAAGCTGTGAGGCTCTGGCCTCAGTTCTCAGCTCCCAGTCCTCCAGTCTGAGAGAGCTGGACCTGAGCAACAACCACCTGCAGGATTCAGGAGTGAAGCGTCTCTCTGCTGGACTGGAGAGTCCAAACTGTAGACTGAAGGCTCTCAGGTCAGTGCTGATCAACCTGTCCAACATGAAAATTTAGTTCCTGATTTACATGAAGCTTCTACTGTCAATAAAGCTATTCAGCCTTTCACAGTAGCCATGATGCCAACATTTAGCACTGATTGAGGATATTTCATTATTTCCTCTAGTCACTGCCTCTGTTGTTAAGACATAAAAAACCAGAAAGGACTTACAGGAGCAGTTTCCTCCAGAGGGTTTTTCTTGGTTTGGGTACCACCTTTGACATATTTTGGGGTAATTTATACTGTTTTGAATGGGGATTTTTAATTTTGTTGTTCTTTTCCTGTGGTTTCCTGCTAGTTTCCTGCTAATTTCCTGCATGTTTTAGAGAGATATCAAGCTAATTTTGTCAAAGTGTTCATTTGAAAACGTAATGATGCTCATAGATCCTGGATCTAGAAAAGCCCAGAACTGTGTGGAGCTGGAGGAGAGACAGGGGAAGGATGCTGTTTCTCCTCTGACAAACAAAAAACTACAAATCTGAAGTTCAACTTGCTGCCTTGGACGTTTCATTTAAACCTTCATTTACCTCTGGACTAAAACTAACCTTCAGCCTGGAAATCAGATCATTTAAATCCAGATTAAGGTTAATCTAGAACTATTTCAGACTGGAGTTATTCCAGATTAAAAGGGCATTTTAGTCTGCGACTGGGCGTAATCCCCGTCTGGGAAACCGCTCTACAGTTGTGGATCAGAAATGAAATCAGTTCAAATGAAATTACAGCTCAGATCACTGGGCTAGTTTTACAAGCATTTGAGTTCATTTTCATATCTAATTTTAGAGCGTCAATGTGTGTGTGTGTGTGTGTGTGTGTGTGTGTGTGTCCAGGCTGTCAGGCTGTCTGCTCACACAGGAAGGCTGTGCTGCTCTGGCCTCAGCTCTGAGCTCCAACCCCTCCCATCTGAGAGAGCTGGACCTGAGCTACAATCATCCAGGAGCCTCAGGAGAGAAGCTGCTCTCTGCTGGACTGGAGGATCCAACCTGGAGCCTGGAGGCTCTCAGGTGTGGAGAGACACACACACTGTCTTCTAGAGGCCTGAGAGGCCTTTTCTCAGTCATGCTGAGAAGCTGAGTCATGTTTAATGTTGAAGGTTTCATGCTGGATATGAGTGATGTTTCCGCTAAAGTTTCTATGAGGAAAGTTATTAAATGCTCATGTTTCTATTGTAAAAATGCTCTTTGTTTATTCCTCCTCCAGTGTGGACCATGGTGGAGAGCAGATGTTGAAACCAGGCCTGAGGAAGTGTAAGTGTTTTTTTGCTCTTATTCCTAAAAACACAAAGCAGCAGACGTTTGGTCACATGATGTGAGTTTGACTCTTTATTCAATAATGCACACATTAAAAGAAGACAGGCTGAAAAATGTCTGCTCCATAGTTCAACAGTTTGCTCTTTCCACTGAAGTGAACATGCAGGATGACTTCTCTACTCAAACTGGGAACAAATGCATGAAGAGCACTAGTTTAGTTGGAGGCAAATCAAATTAAACATGAAGTATTTTTCTAATATAAACACCAACCAAATACAAGTTAGACTATTGTAGTAATACAGAATTATCTACACTTCTATAACAAAGATGTTAAATATGAATCATTTTCTCTGGAGATGGAAGTGCAGATGGGAAACCCTTCTGTAACCAGTAGGTGTCACTGATGAACTAAATGTAAAGAACAATAATAATAAAAGCAGCTGTAAGAATTTGGAGCAGTCTCTGAAAACCTCGGAGCGTCAGGAGCCTGAGTTGCATCACTATCATGAAATAGAGACACAGGACACGGATGTGGATTTTGAATGAATTCTGAATGGATATTAACCATAAACCACATGAATGCAATGTACAATGTGGCAATTACAGTTCACCAAAATAACCAAAACAACAAACCCTGTGCGCACAGTAAAGAAAATAATAAAGACCCGGGTCATTGTTGAATGCAGGGTTCAGACACATTTTTCAAGGTCAAATTCAAGCACTTTAAAGGGTCATTTTCAAATTTTTCCAGCACCTTAAAAATACATAAAATACATATCTACAGGAATACATATACTCATGATTACTTTTTTCACTTTTTATCACAATGATGTATATTGTATGATGGTATAAAAATCTAAAATTATGTTTCATAACAGCAGAAAGTTTAGA
>NC_044002.1:24897399-24909899 GCF_902150065.1 Myripristis murdjan | reverse complement strand
GGTCGAGGATAAATAAAGACACAGGTTCCAGGTTCTGCACAAGACCTGAACTTTCACCGTCCTGATCTAAAATCTGAGCAGTAATCGCAGCCGGAGGAGCCTGGCCGGCCTGAGGTAAAGCATTCCAGTAGGAAATATGAAGCCATCACATCAGGCGACTGGACATCGTTCAGTTCATTATTATAACATATTGACGGCCTTGTTTGTTTGTCCAGCACTTTGTGGATAATACAGCGAGCAGGTTCACGCTCCCCAGAGGACAAACTCTTAATTTTTTGAGCTGATGACTTTTCCTCGAGCCGAAATGTCAACATCACACAAAAGATTTCACACAAATTAGTGGATCAAAACATTTGGTGAATGCCTTCATATTCCCCAAAGGAAAATTCTGCTTCATTGTAATGAACTCATGACCTTTACTCTGGCGCCACCCTCAGGTCAAACATTGGACTTGTACACAGCATTTCTCTAAATGTAGCATAATGGATGCAAGTCATTTACTAAGCATATTTCATGGTAATTATTAAATATGACATGATTATAAAGGATTGTGATGCACAACGTTTCCTGAGCAGACTCTTTATCAAGGCAAGTCGGTGACACTTGAAGCCTGCTGCTGCCTCTGCACAGATTAGCAGTGAATTACAGATTGATAATTGGAACTGGTAGTTCCCACTAAGCAAACTATTTTGCATGTTGGTAAAGTTAGTGTTAATGCAACATAATTAACAAAATTAGCGGGTTTTTTTCTTTCCTGTGCCGTCGTTCACAACATTGTAGTGCCCATGTAAAGCATTGCATGTAATTCAAGCCAGTTAAATGACATATTGCACTTATTGGTAAATTTGGCAAATGAACAGAATTTGAGATACTTTGCATTAATGTAGACGCCCACAGCCCCCGCCCGACCACCACCACCACCACCACCAGTGTGACTGCAGACACATGATCTCGCTTCACATTTGCTCCTAAAGGATGACACACGACTCTTGCTGGTTATTTGTGCTGTAGCTTGATGAGGAAGCTGATGACAAAGGATATGAGAAAGCTGTTGTGTAAGAGGAGGCAGCCGGTCTGGCAGCAGGAGGAGCCGGTGTGACCTGAGAACGAACCATGAACTAGAGTTCTCTTGGGCCTGAAAATTAAGACCCTACCTGGCCAGCCCGAGGCCCTACCTTGCCAGCCCGAGGCCCTACCCGGCCAGCCCGAGGTCCTACCCTACCCTACTAATTAAACTTTAGTCCCGACAGCCCGATAAAGCCCGAAAAAAAAGAAAGGAGAGGGGGAAAAAAGATCGCTAAATTTGCCATTATTTAGCAGTGCCGGTGGCTCAAATTCTAGTAGCAGTGAGAGAATGGACATAATAGTTGGCGAAAGGCAGCTTCAAATGTTCAGTTGTTCATAAAACATGCTAAGTTAGTAAAGTTACTGTAATTCTGCACAAAATTGGTTAATTTAGCACTAAACAGGTTAGGGTTAGGGTTATAGTTTATTCTAGTGAGTATACACACATATACACACAAACACACACACACACACATACACACACACACACACACACACACACACACACACACAAAGGCTCCCTTTCTGAAACGTTAACGTTAGCTCCAGCTGTAGTGTCCCCCGAAACTTCACGCCTGACGGAAGCCCCTATATGGTCAAAAAGAGCCCGCTTTGTAACTCAGAGATGGCAACTTTATGAACGGGAAAGTGAACGTTACGTCAAAAAAAAACAAAAAACATACTGATACGGATCTTTGAGCAATTTTAAGTGGTTATACGTAAATATGTAGACCTTTTCTGGTGGGTATACGGCGTATACCTGCGTATCACGTAGGCTAGACTACACCACTGCACTAAACTCGTATCCCCGTTCTTCTCTCTGCCGAGTCTGCCAGCACAGCAGGATACTGCTGCAACTCTGTCTCTCACTTGTTCCCTGTCTGTCTGTCACTGAAAGTTTAGCCTCCAAATCCAATCCAGTCTCTCACTCTCTCCACCAATCACATAAAAGTGAAACGCCATAATCAATAACACAACACATAATTGTATTTTTTTTTATATAAAAAAAACCCTACCCGACCAATTTACATACATTTTAAGCCCGACCTAACCCGAAAATGTCGGGTAGGGTCGGGTTCGGGCAGAATTTGAGAACTCTAAACTAAACTGCGTTGATGTTGTTTATAGCCTTCTGTTTCAGTTCCCTAAGCGGTGACCGGCTGCCATTCCAAATGCCAGATGTAAAGCAGGTGGAGGATTATAGCCTACTTCATACTCTTAAAATCATATTCAGACTTCCTCATGAGAAGCACTAATGATACATCTGTGGATCCTGGAGCTGCAGGTTTAAGGAAGTGAGACACAGATGAGGAGCGAGAAGATGGAAAATAAGCCAATGAGAAGCAGCGATGACAAGCTGAGGACCCCCGAGCAACGATCTCAGCCCACTGACCGCTTCCGTTCTAAATGAAAAATAACATTTAAAGACTTTAAAGCTCAACCAACCCTTTGAAATGTGAGCAAATTCAGATAATTTCTTTGAAAAACATACATGGGGGAAAGGCGATGAGCAAATTAGCAACAAATGACCTGAGAATTAGCATGAAATTGATAAAATAAAAAATTAAATGATTAAGAAGAAGAAGAAAAACAACCAACAATCTTTTAGATTATGATACAGGGAAAATAGCCATAATTACCCTGAAATATAAAAACAATTAACCACTTAAAAATTCCCTCTAAAAAAAAAAAGTTAATTTTGTTCAGAGGGTGAAGTAAAAGTTTTCAACTGTAAGTAAAGAAGAGCTAAACAAGATCCTCCGTGAATGCCTCAGAAGAGTCAGCAGCACGGACAGTTCCCGCTAAGGCAGATTCGGCACCACGGACAGTTCCCGGCAGGGCACAGTCAGCATCATAGATAGTACACCCTAAGGCAGATTCAGCACAACGGACAGTTCCCACTAAGGAGGATTCAGCACCACGGAGAGGTCCCGCTAATGCAGATTCAGCACCACGGACAGCACCTGTCAGATTTTCCAAGGAGATGTGCAGCTATAACTTTGTTCTTTTTATTAATGTGTTAATGTTATCAGTTATTAATTAGCCTATCAATCGTTATTAATTTGTTTAGTCTTTATGAGTTTCCTATGCCATTGATTGTTTGCATCTGTACCTTAAAATGAACATTTCACAAATCACCACATCTGTGAAAACTCGTCTTTATTTCAGAGGTAAAGTGGTAACAGCCTGAAAAGGTGATTATATACTGTATATATATATATATATATATATATATATATATATACATACATATATAAAAAATCAAACTAACAGTTCAGCTATAAGCTCCCATCCTCAAATCAACATGCTTTCCTAAACTGAACACGTTACACAGTTACAACAGTCTTTCTTTAGTGTGGCATCACCACAAGTGTATCATTGGTAGGCTAACGTTACTTTCGAGCTTGACTTGCCAGTTTCGTAGGTTTTAACATTAGCCTCCTAAAATACAGTGAAGACCCTGAGCTCACAAACAGGAACTACCCGTTAGGACTCAAACCAGTATCGTTAACTTGGTTTGTCTCCTGAACTGGTCATGTTCTTTTTAAGCCTGAGACACTGAGCCCAAGGCAAATTCCCCCAATAAATGTATGTGAATGAAATTATTGACAAATATATATATATATATATCGACAAAATGTTTAATTTTTGCATGAACCGTTCCTTCAATGAATCCCTAATCAAACTATGATGATGCTCAAAAATCAGCATCAGTGTAACACTTTTTTACTTCCATTATAATATTTATATATCTTTAGCAAACTGAAAGCCATACTCACCACCATATTTACAGTGTCCCTTGACGAAGTACAAGCATATCTCTGTTTTAAGGACATAAACACAAAAGTACAACTTTAAGGAATGAAATGTGACACTGTGATATGACTCAAAGACTCGGTTTGTATCTGTTTCCTGTGTGACTTCATTCTGCTTCCTGTTTTGATCAGGGTGGGTCACATCAGCCAAAGCCAACGTGACCCAGCAGACCTAAAGAAACTCCATCGACAGAAAAATTCACGGAGAAGGTGTACAAAGGAAGCATCGCTCTCACAGATTACCACTTGGCTTTGCAGATAAGCAGTTTATACAAAGAGGTAGAGGCTTTTGAAACAGGCTCATAAGCTTTACCTTTCACATCCTCCGAGCTTTTCTTGGCTCCTCTCGTTTGTCTTTTGTTCAGTCCGTCATCACTGCCAGCGTCTCGGTAGCTCGCAGCAGCCCAGACGTCGCTGGTGGAAAAGACTCGTGGTTGCCGTTGAGGGTTGCCCCTGTTGCCTCTCAGAGCCTCTTTGTTGATGTAGACAGATTTCAGAGAGTGAAGCAGCCGGTTGGGAACACCCCGAGCCTGCAGGGCTTTTAAAGGCTGCGGCTCGTCAAAATCATGAGCCTTGGAGCAGAAACAGTCTCCCTGCAGGTGTTGCTCACAGATGTGGAGCCGGTCGCAGTCGTCGCCGTCCTTACACAAGCCAAACTGCCCGCCGCCATTGTTGTAGTCAAAGCAAATCTTATATAAGACAGACAGGAGTGAGAAAAAAATATATTCAATGTTACTAAAATTCTGAGATCACCTACTGACAAAGGAGACAGACAACGCCCAGTTGAGTAGTAAATTTTTACTTGCAAGGAGTGAGTAGCTTACCACGTTGGGCAGCGACCTCTCACTGAGGCACTTGTTCACACATCAACAGTTATCTATTTTATTCTAACAGGAAATGAATCCTTATATGGTAATATTCAACAATCCAGCTACAATACAAGCATACAAGGTCATATTACACTCTCACTTGGGTGAAGAGTGGAAAACTACTGTCTACACACTTCTATATAGTGTCATGGAAATAATGGTAATATAATGTAATTTTATAAGATTAAAATGCAATTTTTATAACATTCAATCCAAAGGAACGTTGTGTAACTGGACATCCGGCTTATTCAAAGGCATTCTAGAGAACCCAGCAGCCAGGTGGAAAAGGACAACAACACTGTCCTTTTGGGTGAAGACGATGGTGAAGAAGGCAGAGTTTAACTGTATGGGCCTGATCGTGTTCTGGCTGGTTGTTTGTTAGCTGGTCGCTAATCAAGGGGCCGAGCCAAAACAAAAGAAGATAAAAGTTTTATTTGGAAGGAAGGATGTTTCGTCCTCCCAGGGAAACATCCGGGGAACTTATGTGAAATTGTGTGAAATAGGGTCTTCAGTGCAAGTCTTTTTTTATTTTAAACAAAGAACACATGATCATCAGGTAAGCCACATTTTTTTCTTTGCATTAATTTCCCTCGGTTAATTGTTGCAATTCATGGATTAATTGTATTTTTTTTTAATGAGGGGGGTGCTGAAAATTGGTAAATAAACAGGAAAAAAATGCAGAAAAAATCCTCAGTTTTCTTCCATACCCTGCTATCGACCAGATTCACACGGCGGCCATCTTCCTCTGGCGTCAGGCTTAGCTGCTGTTAGCATGTGGTGCTGCTGTGTTCAGCTAACGTTAGCGTTCCACCACCTCCTAGCTAACGTTACCATTTGATATCCTTACATGATACGATAGGAGAGGTGTAAATTAATTCTGAAATAATAACCATGAACATCTTGGATTCATTTCTTGTTAAGTCCACCAGCTAAAGCCTGGAAGTGAAACCCACTGGCTGTGATGTAACGTTAGCTGTCCTGCTGTGTTTTACAGGATGTTTCCCCCAGCTGCTGCTAGCGTAAATAACTTACATCCTTCATCATTTACGTGTGTTAGTGCCAAAATTTAGCTAGCATTCTTACAAAGAAATGGCTGTTGACATTTAATAATTCATTTACGGTTTTCCTATCAAACGGTAATGTTAGCTCAGAAGTGGTGGACTGCTAACATTGTTGTGCAACGGTAGCTAACAGGTGGTCAAATATGTTGTTTTACTTTGACTTATGGCCCGATGTCCCCCTGGATCCATTGTTTTTCTCAGGAAATGGTTGAACGATAAAGTATTTTCAGATTTTGTGATGTTTATTAGAAAAGCAAACGACAGTACAGAGGTATCTTTTGATTTCAGCATCTGAGCTTCCCACATTAGAGGAAGATGGCTGCCGCCTGGTCGATCGGCTCTGGGTTTGAAGTTCTTGCCCGTTCGCCTGAACACAACGCCACAGGCCGGGTAAACACACCGTGCAGTCGCAGCAGCCGAGCCACAGGTGGTGCTGTGGTGCCACCACGCTGCCTGCACACTTTTGTCCGACGTTTGGTTTCGTACTTCCGGGCGGCAGCAGGAAGTTGTCGTTCTGCAGCAGCAGCGTGCACAGCTCGGCCCGGTCCAGCTCCTGCAGGCCGTGCTCTACGAGGATCGGCACGTTATGGTCAGACCTCAGCTGATGGGGGAGCTGGCATCCTTTCCTGGAATCAGAGGCTCTGATTTCACTCACGGGCTCAGATTATGAACTGGGCCAACACGCTGCCGCCATGCAGGAAGCTGAACAGCAACATTTACCCCACAAAACATTCACCTAAAAGTAGCCGTCTGGGAATATTCTGGTACACAGAGCTGTGATTTTTGACTTTAATGTGGTGATATGACATTATTACACTCTAGATGTCACCTGCTGAACAAGACTAAATAAAGCTGAAATGAAAAAAATAGTGAAAAACAAAATTTTGAAGCAGGCCAAATCCAAGTCAAGTTGAGGAGTTATTGCATGATAAACTTGCTGTTTAAGTGTTATTTTTCTAAATGATTATTTTATTGCGACATCACTAATTTTGTCACTAAAGGCTCATATTGTCTTTTACAGAGAAATCACAGCAGCTGACTTAAGCAGGTTTTTAGGGCTGATGTTACACGGTGCAACTTAAATACAATTTTTTGCATGTCGTAAATTAAGTTATTACTGTTGCAATGTCATGAAAAACCCACAAGGGGCCATTCCCAAATGATGTTTCAACCCCAGTTCATGATTTTTCCTTGGATGGAACTCCAAAACAACTCACATGCATGAAAGCGTTTCACATGTGAGCTCGACCATGTGTAACCTTTGTCATTTTTGTTGTGATTCTGCGTTGTGTTGTGTTGTGTTTCGGGGACAATGACGACAACCAGGGATGCTTTGTGTAACTTTACTGCTGTTGGCTTGTTGAACCTGTTGAACATAAATGGAGACCGATTGGTCAGGTAGTGTCACACAGCAGTCGGCACAGCTCACAGGCAGCTACAGCAAGGGGTAGCAAGGGTTAGCGTAAACTAGCCTAGGCTAACTACCACGGCTAATGACAAATACTGACAAGATATAAACAGTTAGGCACCGCTAAGATAGCGCAATAAGATCACACCCACCTATCATCTAATCCTGCATAATATAATACAGCTGTGTCATAAAATTACATCTTTATTACAATTTTCTTATGCTGCCGTGTGCTGAGCAACCTACCATGGGCGCAATCCATATACTACTGGCACAGAGCGGAAGCAGGAAGCGGAGTCTATGTGCCACGGAAAGGCCCACTAACCAATCAGAATCCACCATATGCAGGGTTTCCCCCAGGATTTTTTGAAACTGTGGTGCTGAGGTGGACTCTGACTTACAGTTTACTATTAACCAAATGGCTAAAAAACGGCCCTGCCTCGAGGTAGGGACTCTGAACGGCCCCGAAAACTCCTGGGTGGGGCTTGGGGTTTACTTGGTGCTGACTGGATTTACTCTCGGCGCAATGTGCTGTCAACAGAAAGCAAACAGCCGGGCACCAGGCGTCCCTAGCAACACGGCCAACACTACCAAGCTAACGCTAATGTGCTATCTAACGTTAGCTAACACTAACAACACTCTTTTTAGCCGGCATTTTTAGAGATGCTAACGTTAGCTTAGGGAACGTTAGCTAACGCTAACAACACGCATTCTGATGCCCCGGTCATGGTCGCTCAGCCGCCCGGTGACTTTACAGGAACGTCCTCTCACTCGGCCTCTCAGTGGAGACACGGCAGGTGAGAGGGCCGAGCCAGAGGACGTTCCTGTAGCAGCTCCTGCCCCCCAGATACTACCAGGAACACTGCAGAAGCCCCAGCCACAAGCCATTAAAGCTCCAGCCCCGTCAGGTCATATTTGGCTTTGACTATGACTGAACATTTGCTCTCACTTAAGGAAAAAAAAATCGGGATATATATCGTATATCTATATTCAGCCAAAATATATCGGGATATGACTTTTGGTCCATATCGCCCAGCCCTACTGTCGGTCGCAATGCAATGTTAACATTAATAACACTAGGGTCGTTTTCACAGGCTTGAACAAAAAATGGATTAAACTTAATCTTGCTTAGGTACCTTTTTCTCGCCCTTTTCTCTCCCTCTGCTTTTCACCGCCTCCACTCCTGAGCGCGCAGCAGCAGCACAAAGCAGGCGGGTGATAACTCCGGTGCGTTTTCAAAATAAAATTAATTGCGGCGTAGTGTAACATGTCGTGATATTTAATTTATCATTTAAAACTCTGATCATAGTAAGTATATGTGCGCAAATATATGCTATGTGTGTATGCAGGGTCGTTTTCACAGGTCATTCATACAATATACTTTAAATTGTGTTAACACCCGGGAAAAAAAAAAAATCATCATTCCCAAGCCGTGGCGGCTTTTATTTAGCCGCCCCGCTTCTGCGTCCTGTCGCAGCGCTTTCTGTGCTTCCCCTGGGATGTAGCTCCAAGCTTGACCGCAGGCTTCATCCTGCCTGCTCGGCGAAGTAGCCCAAACTCGCCCAGCACACTCAGCAGCTGTCTGTTGTGACACAAAACGCTGTCCCGCAGCTCCAAAAGCACCTGTCGCTCATACACACACTTCACTTTCACACAGTTTACATTCATACCACTAACAGCACCCGTTTGCACTGGTCTGTCGCTAGGAGAGGCCGCCGCAAGCAACGGTCGCGCCGCCATGTTTGTGTGTAGCTTTACATGTTCATTTGAATTAGAAAAATATGCTTTTTCCGCAAAATTGAGTCTTAAATTTCATTAAAATCTACCTTGAGAAGATCTTAAAAAGTGTTAAATTTAACTCTCATACCTGCAGAGCCCATGTAACCCTCAGCCTGGATGATGATGAAGCATTATTACACACTCAAGCACACCCTGGAGTGTAATAATGCGATTATACAACTATTACCAACAAAATACAATGTATACTAAAATGTATTCATAATGTGGGCATTTCTCTCTCAAAATATAAAAGTTTTTTGTTGGTATTCTCTCCGTTTCAGTGGAAATAAAGAAAGAAAGAATGAAAGAAATCAAGTGAATCTGCTCGGGTTTCAAAGGGTTAAATTGTGTAGCTGTCAGACTGAACCCTGACAGATGGTGTGAGATTAAACCAAGAAGAAGAAAACGGCCCTTCATCCATTTTCTGCATGAGAACAATTCCCAGTGAATGACAGTGAAATGAAAGTCTTGCTGGTTTTGCTGAGGAGCCCCTGGAAGCCCCTGAAGGGCTTCAGGACATCAGCAGCTCTGCCGACCGCACTTTGAACAGCACTGCTTCAGCCCACATGCACACACTCATCTACTCACTCTGATCAGCAGGTTGCCTGTGGTGCACAAGCCTCCCTTATCATTTTGACTCATTTATTATTGTTATTTATTTATTGGCAGAAAGTAAAACCAGGGTTTCTGAACCATAGTTATGTTTTTTTTTTTTTTTTTTTTAACACATTCTTTTTCTACAATAGGACAGTTACCATACAGTAACATATTTCATGTTACTTAATCAATATTTTTGTGATTTTAATTTTCAGTATTTAATGTAATTTTAATTGATTTTTTTTCTGCAGTTTTGCAATATTTTGTCAGTGATTTGAGAGGACTGTTTCTATAGCCTATCGTTTTTTTTTTTTGTTTGTTTGTTTTTAATTAATAACGTTGCCTATTAATATTTCATCTTGGTTTATAAATTAACTGTTTGTCTACTCTGAATTTTTAATGAGTGCAATTTATTTGAGTTTTTTTTGCAATTCATACTTTATTTTGTTAATCAGTATTATAGAGAACACTGCTGGTTAGTAGCTCTTAATATTAAATTTAAAAAAAAAAAAAATAGTAAATTCAGTAATTGAAATAAATTTTTGTTTTATTTTGGTAATCACTTTCATAGTAAACCGTGAGTGTACAGGGTTAGGAGTGTAATGATCCTAGTTACCATGAAGTACCATGTAGTAAAACTGTGGATCCTACATTAAAACATGTTTTTTCATGTTGACTTGTTGTTGTGTGTCAGTAGCAGCTCATGTATGTGCAGCAGTGTTTCCCTGCGTGGCCGCTCAGCCGGACAAACAGCAGCGCGTTCACAGCGGAGGAACACTGCAGTGTCAAAATTTGGCCACCAGGTGTCACTGTTGTATGTCCTCTGTGATGCGTCCCAACCGGAAAATCAACACCAGTGGAAACAGACACAGCGAAATAAAATGGACACAAATGCAGCAGCAGCAGCAGCAGCAGCAGCAGCAACAACAACAACAACAACAACAACGTCTCTCTCTCTCTCTCTCTCTCTCTCTCTCTCTCTCTCTCTCTCTCTCTCTCTCTCTCTCTCTCTCTCTCTCTCTCTCTCTCTCTCTTTCACTTTCGTTTAGATGTGATCAAACTGCGCAACGCTCCGAGCCCGGCGGACTACTTTCCTCAAGCTGTGGCGGCAGATTACCGTCAACATGGAAAGGTACTGTAACCAGCATTTAACTTTTTAAACTTTACTGTAATTGCGGCTGTCGACTGGTGTGACTGTAATAAGACAATAAAATAGAGTAAACCTGCTTTCCATCTCTGATTAGAGGTGTGATGATATGTGTGCAGCCTGCAGGCCGACACTGTTTCCGCTCAAAACGCTAAAACTTATCAAACGGCTTTATTACACTTTTAATGAGACGTTTTCAAACGTGTTGTAACCAGAGCAGGAAGGCTGCTGCTCAGGTCACTGCAGGTCATGTGAACTTCATCATTAACCATTTGACTCCTTTGACTCTTGATATTTGGTCTCTGGTGTGGAACAAGGAAGTGTTGATGAGGAAGTTTTTCTATGGAGGCTGTTTGTTCATATTTATTCAAGTCGAGGCTGTTTCCCAGTCATCAGAACTGTTTTAGACTAACAGGCTTAAATCATTATTAACATCACTTTTCTTCATGTTTCATGAAATCAGGCCTGCTCATGGTGATCGATTGCTGTACTGTGTATTGTGTGGCCTCCGGCTGCTGAGCGCCCTCTGGTGGTTCATTAAATTTACAGCTGCTTGAGGCCCAGCAGCTTCACAGCTTGTTGACAGTCTGCTGCTGTCACACACCTTTCCTTCAGTCCATCAGCACAGAGCCCAGCTCACACCTCATTCACTTGCATTACATTTGCTTGGATTCAGTCTGTGTCCCTATATGTGGAAATGTGACTGATTAAAAAGTAATCGATGAAAAATAAAATTAACCAGCTTCTGTGGCTGGTTCACTAAAAGTTAATTTCTCAGCGTGGTGGTCTTCCTCTCTGTCTGCCAGGATCCAGCAGGAGAAACCAGACAGCTGTGTGAGAGACCCGTCTAAGAAAGCTGGAATCAGTTTTAAAGATGAAAAGAACTCCTCTGACACTGAGTAAGTTGTCTGATATTTAAATATGTAGTTGGCATTTATTTTTTTCCCATGAGCTTTCCTCTAGCGCCACCAGCAGGCCCAGCGAGACATCTGCATTAGAAATAAAGGGCCCGTTTCTCCATAGAGGGCGACTTTTGTTAATCAGTCTCTGGGAGTTTCACAGTAAAAGCACAATGTCTGACATCTGAACACATCCACTCTTCACTGAATTTCCAAAATATACTTTGGATTTGAATTTATAACCTTCTGCTCATAATACAGTTTCTCTAATTTGGACACCACTGCCCCTCTTTAGTTAATATTTTGTTTGAAGCAGGATCAATCAGGAGAGACCAGACTCCCCTGTACCCAGCTGTGTGTCCATGAAGAGTGACTGGTCTATGCATTGTCCTATTGCTTTCAAAGATGGACACCACTCCACTGAACAGAGGTAAGAATTTCAAACAGATGAGTTTGTTGTTTTCCAGCTCTACTGAGAAGAAGTGGGAAGTCATGATGAGACACAGATGATCTCTTGATGAAGTTTCTTCAGAGCAGCAGCATTTACATTGTGGTTCACCTGCTACGGATTAATTTCTATGATTATTATGGGCTGTTATGCGCTTTTTATGAGCTAAATATTGGTAAAACTGAGATGTCCTTAGATTGCTTCAGGCTTCTCTAGATTAAGAACTGCTGCTCTTCTTAAGATGATCTTTTATCTCAACCAGGATCAGTCAGGAGAGACCAGACTCCCCTGAACCCAGCTGTGTGTCCATGAAGAGTGACCAGTCTATGGATCATCCTATTGATTTCAAAGATGGACAACACTCTACTGAACAGAGGTAAGAATTGAAAACAACTGGGGCACCCCAGTATC
>NC_044002.1:24874899-24892399 GCF_902150065.1 Myripristis murdjan | reverse complement strand
GGGTTGGATTGAGCTTGTGCAAAGGGCTGTTTGAGGGCACCATTTTGTTTGCTTGGAGGGCTGATAGCTCTTTTGCAAAGGCTGATTGTTGTGCTGCTTTAAGAATGAAATCTTTTGCCTGAGCCATTTCATCCACAGTACGAGGTAAGTGACATCTGTGCCATCCCGTGCACCCACTGTTTAGTTTGGAATGTTTGTGAGATCTTGCCATATGGATGAGGAATGCCACTGCTCGTAGCAGAGAGATGAAGGTGGAAAAGCGCTGAAAGCGGTCAGAGGTAAGTCCAGGTTCCTCCAGGTAAGTGGTGTAGGTACGCACCTGTGGTTGGATCTCTGAGTCATTTTCTGGTTCGATGAGCTCAAATGTCTCACTAGCCTGTGTTGTCTCCGCAGATGGCTGACGCAGGAATGAAGGTCCTGTGAACCAAGAACTCTGTGCAAGATGGGATGCAGGCAAAGATCTTGATGCATGATCCGCAGGGTTTTCTTCTGTGCGTACATAATGCCATTGTTCTGGTGAGGAGGATTGTCGAATGCGTTGACCTCTGTTGTGGATGTATGTGTAGAAGCATTTTGTCACATTGTAAATGTACCCGAGCACTACCTTGCTGTCTGTGTAGAACCTGATAGTATCCATTTTCAGATCTAGTTCCTCTCGGATGAGATCTGCCAACTCTACAGCAAGGATGGCAGCACAGAGCTCAAACTGTGGCATAGTAGGTTCGGACTGAGGTGCTAATTTGGCTTTGCCCATAACAAGTCCTACTTCAGCTTTTCCATCCTCCTGAACTGCTCTGAGATAAGTGACGGCTCCAATAGCCTTAGTCGAGGCATCCGAGAATGCACACAGTTCTGTTTTCACAGCTTTGATGAGTGAGGTTGGTGTGTATGTGCGTGGCACATGAAGCTCCTTCAGGATTTGAAGAGAATCTCTCCAAGTTTCCCATTTCCTCAGCTTGTCTTCTGGGAGGGGTGCGTCCCAGTCTGATAACTCTGAAGTAAGTTCCCTAAGAAGGGCTCTTCCCTGGATCGTGACGGGTGCCAACAAACCCAGGGGATCAAAAACACTGTTGACAGTGGAGAGGACTCCACGTCGGGTGAAGGGTTTGATGTCAGTAGATGCGGAGAAGGTGAATGTATCTGACCTGATCTCCCATAGCAGGCCTAGGCTACATTGCATGGGTGCTGTTTCTCTGCTCGAATCCAGATCCTTGATGACTGGGACACAATCCTCAGGCGGGAAAGCTCTAATGACAGCTGGACTGTTTGACACAAACTTATGTAAGCGGAGGTTTGATTCCGCGAGTGAGGCCTGAGTTCGTCGGAGGAGGTCAATTGCCTCTGCTTCAGACGGCAGAGACATCAAGCCATCTACGTAGAAGTGTCTTTCCACGAACTTCACTGTGTCAGGCCCATATTTCTGGGCACCTTCAGTAATGGCCCTTCAGAGGCCATAAATGGCTACAGCAGGAGATGGCAAATTGCCAAAAACATGAACTCTCATGCGATAGTCAACAATCGGCTTACTGAGGTCGTTATCCTTGTGCCACAAAAAACGAAGGAAGTTATGGTGATTTTCATGCACCAAAAAACAGTGAAACATTTGTTGGATGTCGGCTAGGACAGCCACTCTTTCCTTCCGAAAGCGTAGAAGGATGCCTAGGAGAGAATTGTTAAGGTCAGGACCTGTCAGAAGGACGTCACTGAGGGAGACACCAGCGTACTGGGCGCTGGAATCGAAAACTACTCTGATTTGGTTGTGTTTTTGCGGGTGATACACTCCAAACGACAGGAGGTACCAGCACTCCTCATCTGCCTCCAATGGTGGTGCTACTTCTGCGTGACCATTGGCAAAGATCTTTTCCATGAATGCAACATATTGTTTCTCCATCTCTGGATTCCTCTTGAACTGTCGCTGCAATGATTCAAACCGTTTGACTGCATGCTCTCTGTTATTTGGCAAGCGCTGACATGGCTCCTTGAAGGGCAATGGGGCAACCCAATTGTGAGTGTCATTCCTGTGGACACTGGTGTCCATGATCTTTAGAAAGTGGACATCTTCTATTGATGGGGCAGGTTTGTTATCATGTTCGGTTTGGTCGAACACTGTGGGCCCTATCTTGCGCCAGACTCCCTAAACCCGCTATTTGCGGATTTAGGATTTAGGAAGAGGCGTTCCCCCGTAAAAGTTGCTATCTTGTGCACCTCCCGCTATCCGCAAAACACCTCCGCTACCCGCTATATTATCCATAGGCGTGTTTTGGGCGTTACGCCAGTTAAACCAATCAGTGTGCCAGGTGCCATTGCCTTTAAGGGCAGGATGCGCTATCCTAAATCCTAAACCCGCGATGGAGAGAGGGAGGTAGATTTTCTCAGGGGTTCTACTGAGGCTAAAGCAAGTTGGCTTTATGTACATATTATATATTATATTATAGGCGAGATAATTCAGGAGGTGGAGCCACATGTGTCCAAGTGGACGTGTCACAAGGTTGTACTGATTGAGTAAAATCCCCGGGTCACACACCACACACAAGAGGCAGAGGTGGAACTATGTGTAAACTAATTTATTGACAAGGTAAATTGGGCAAATAAAATATTAAAATAATAATAAAAATATAGCACAGCTGCTGGCTTATGATAAAACAATAAAACGTGCTGGCGTAAGTGTCCAATTAAAACAGTCTTTCCTCTAAACAGTCAATATGAGTAATATACTCAGTCCATTCCGGCGGCGTCCCGGTATCAGTCCGACCGTGTGCGTGGCGAGGCTCCGTCGGGGCGCGCATTGAAGCCGCCTGGGCGCGCTCTCGTAACAGCCCAAACTTTAGGGATAGCGGATAGCGGGTGGTCAGGACCACCCGCTATCCGCTTTCCCTAAAGTGTGTGCGCAAGATAGCAACTTTAGGGATAGCGCATGAAACACACCCACGAACACACCTCCAGGCGCAAATGACGGAGTCGGCATAAGGATAGCGGGTAGCGGGTGGCGCAAGATACCGTTTAAGGATAGCGGAAGCTCCTAAATCCGCAATTTGCGGGTAGCGGGTAGTGGCAGCGGATAGCGGGTGGCACAAGATAGGGCCCTTAGTGTCCTAGCATCCTTTCTGGTGATTTGTTGGGCTTGCTGAAGCTTGGTTGTGTTTCCTTCACATGCATGAAACTTATACAAGGCCGAAAAATGGAATGGCGACCATCATCTACCACATGGGTCTTGAATGTGTGAACTGTTGGCTTATGCACCTTACCTAAGCACACTTCTCCTATCACCACCCAGCCTAGATCGAGACGTTGTGCAAAGGGGGCGTTATGTGGACCATTTACTTGTTGCCTGACCTTGTGGGCTCTAAGCACGTCTCTTCCGAGCAGCAGGAGTATCTCCGCTTCTGGGTCCAGCTCAGGAATGTGCTTGGCGATGTGGTGGAGATGAGGCTGATGCAAAACTGCACTTGGTGTTGGGATCTCAACTGGATTGTTTGGGATTTCAAGACACTCGAGGAGTGGTGGGAGAGAGATGAGCACTTTGCCATCCAGCGACTCTATTTGGAATCCTTCAGCTTTCCTGCCATAAGTTTCCATGATGCCAGAGCATGTTCTGAGATGGTATGAAAATGGATTGTTTTCCACACTGAACAGGTTGAAGAATTCTGGTCTGGCTAAAGAGCGATTGCTCTGGTCGTCCAAGATCACATAGGCTTTTATGGCTTTGTGCTTTGAATGTTTGGGGTAAATCTTTGCAAGACAAATCTTAGAGCAAGAATGACCCCACTGACCAAGGCCACAAACTTCTGTGCAACTTGTCCTAACATCAGTCACATTAGAATCTTCTCCCTCCCTGCCATTCTTTTGAGGCAGTGGAGGAGCCTTGCTGGGTTTAAGTAATGGGCCAGGGTGCATGGCTGCATCATGATTGGTACTTTCACACTCTAAGCACTTCACAGAAGATTTGCAGTCTTTGGCTACATGGGAGGTTGAGGAACAACACTTGAAGCATATTCCTTTCTGTTTTAGAAAAGCCTTTCTGTCATCGATGGATTTGTTTCTGAATGTCCTGCATTTTTTAAGTGGATGTGGTTTATCATGCAGTGGGCAGTTCTTGTTAGGATCGTTATTGACCGTAGAAATGTCTGTTTTGTGAACTGTGATAGATTTGTTAGTGTTAAAAGTCTTCACAGGTAGCCGTTCAACTTTAGTAGGATTTGTGCCACTGCTCTGATGAATAAAGCTGGGGTGATTTCGTTTCTTTGCCTCATAACACACAAAGTCACAAAAGTAAGTGAAGAGAGGGAAACGACCATTCTTCTCTTCTTTGTACCATGACCCAGATGATACCTACTTCTCTTGGAGTCCATATGGAAGCTTGTCCACAATTGGTCCAATGCCTCCGGAGGTGTCTAGATACGACAGCCCGGTGAGATATCCATCCTCCTTGGCACCTTGTATTTCCATGGGGAGGTCTCCAAGTTCACGTAATTTAGTGTGGTCTTTGGCTGAAATCCTTGGAAAGCTGTCTAGCCTTTGGAACAGTGACTGTTCAATTATTTCAGGGGCAGCATAGCAGTCACGCAGCCTCTCCCATGCCTTACGTAGAGCTAGATTGGCATTGTTCACATGCACTGAGCGTATGCGTCTCACTTGTTCACCCGACTCTTTCCCTAACCACTTGGTCATGAGGTCTAGTTCTTGTGTTGATGTGAGTTGGACTTCAGCCACTGCATTGGTGAATGAGGACTGCCATGCACGGAAATTCTCCGGCTTATCATCAAATTGGTACAGACCTGACACAACAAGATCACGTCGTGCCAAATACTGTGTCAGAGGATCTGAAGGGAGTGGCGTGCTAGCTGGAAGCATATGTGAGGGTGTGTGTGGTCGAGCATGTGCAGGAGAGTCTAACATTTTGATGTCAGTCTTTGACTCAACTCTGTTCAGTTCAGGCAGGTTTGTTGCAGGTAAGTGTGTTTCATCTCCTTTCTCATGCTTGGTCTTGTTATTGGTAGGTTGAATTTCTGTTATGCTTGCAGGTAGGTGCCATGTCCTGAAACAGTCCTGTGATACAGCATGATCTGGAGGGTTTATTGGTGGGGCCAGTGTTGGTGAAGAGGTAAGCAGATTCTGATTAATTTGAGATTGAACGTAATCACTAGTGCGTTGCTGTCTAAACTTTTCTTCTGACTCAGATTTTCTATTTTCCGGTGTGGCATCCACATCCTCCAACACTTGTGCTTCTGCGATGGCTGCTTCTGCTTCACGCTGCAGCGTTAGCACTTCCAACTCTGCATCGATTCTAGCTGCTTCTAACTCATTTTGAGCCTCTCTTGTTTTCCTTTCTGCTTCTTTAGCAGCCTTTTCCAGTTTTAATTTAGCCTCCTGGCCAGCATATGAAGCTCTTACCTTGGCAGCTTCTGCCTTAGCTCTGGCACGAGCTGCGCTTGATGACGACGATGATGTCGTGATACTCGACTTAGCACTTGCTGCTCCTGACTTGTTGCTAGCTGCCATCTCGAACACTTTGAAACATTGAGAGCCGCCTTTTCACTGTAGTGTTCTCACTCAGAGTGTAGCAACTCTGTTTCAACACCAAGCTAAACCTTGTCCAAAGAAAACATGAATCGAAGTGGAGTTGACAGTTTACTCAGAGGTCTTCTGTGACATTCGGTGAAAACTGTAAATAAGCAGTAAATATTGCATTTTAGCAACTTAAAGTATGAATTTACATATTTGTAGGCACAGAGAATTACTGTAAATATTGCTAGCAAAATGTTTTTAAACATGTAAATAGCATAGACAAAACGTCTTTTTAATTACAAATGAAGTATATATTTTTTGACTATCACTATTTATTGCCTTTTTAAAACCTTACATATGAAATACATGCACTTACATCGTTGCCTGTACAATATTTCTTAGTGAATGGCGATGGATAGCTTCAAACATGTTTCATGTCTGCCTGACTCTCAATCCAGGAAGAACAGGAAGGTAAACAGGAAGTAACATGCACAGGTGACTTATCAGGAAGTGATGTCATCGGTAACGCTGCTATCAAAATAAAATCCTCTCAAAAGACATTTAACTGTCACCTCCAACCACAACACACACAAATGAACTGTTTCTAAAATACACATCACAAATGAGCAACAGAAATGCCCTAGAGGCAACACACTCCCCGTCTGGCCTATGTGAGGTCACTATGAACTTGAGGGAGTCTGAAACATCAGTCTTTAAATCAGTCCTTAGGCAGAAGCAGGACCACCTCTGCAACTGGCCTTAGGAAGGTTCTTGCATTACCTTGGTCAGTAGTTTTTATCTCAACCTTTTTAATGCGTCCATCCTTCCCGGGGAAGGTTGCCGTGACTATGGCCATAGGCCAGCAGTTCCAGACAGTCTGTTTCTCCCTGAGGAGAACCAGGTCCCCAACTTGAAGGTTTCTGCGTGACACTGTCCATTTCTGCCTTTGTTGTAAGGATGGTAAGTATTCTTAGCTCCAACGAGTCCAAAACTGGTTTGCGAGAGCTTGAACTTGTCTCCATTGTTTTGTGTAAAGGTCCTTGTCTGTGAAGTCCCCAGGAGGCAGTGGAACACCTGATTTCTGTGTGAGGAGCATTGCTGGTGAAAGAATGAAAGGCTGATGTGGGTCTGTAGACACAGTTAAGAGTGGACGTGCGTTGATAATAGCTGTGACTTCCGCCATTAGTGTTGAAAGTACCTCGTGAGTTAGGCGACTCTTTTGCTGCAAGAGCATTGAATCTAGGATCCTCCTAGCTACACCAATCATTTGTTCCCAGGAGCCTCCCATGTGGGAAGCATGTGGAGGTCTGAAGTTCCAGCTAAAATACACATCACAAATGAGCAACAGAAATGCCCTAGAGGCAACACATAACGGTTACAAAGAAACAGTTTTAAGCTAGTTCTTTAAATTCTCAAAACTTGTTTTGACTGGTAAAATGCACAGCAAACTACACAACCCATCTACAATAACAATACTATGTAGTAATAACCTGCTGTGTGGACTTAAACCAACATTAAAACCCAAAATTCAAACGTTATGATTGCGCTGACCTGAATACATACCTCTCTCAGTCGAATTCAGTACAAACTGGCGAGAGACGGGGAATGAAGCAGTTTGTCTGCTAACGGTCAGCAGAGGGCGCTAAATCACAATTTAATACAGTACTCCCAATATCAAAGACAGAACAATTGAGGGATTTTGGTGAAATTAATATGTATTACAACAACAACAACAACAAACACAACAACAAAACATTACATAAGAAACAAAAATTACAAAAATTAGTAGTTATTTTTTATATCTGTTACACTAGCACTTGTTAAAGCCAAGTCCTGATGCAGCGTACTGGGTTCAAATCAGACCTTAGGCCATTTGCTCCATGTCATTCCCTCTGTCTCCCCCACATTTCCTGTCTTTCTCCACTGTGACTATCAAATAAAGCAGAAATGCCAAAACAAACAAACAAAAAATAAAACCTATAGAAAAGAAACATGTCAGAAACATGGTTACATAACAACTCACCATCCTCTGCAGTAGTTGTACCAGGACAGGACAGGTCTAAAGGAAAGGGGAGCAGGGTGATGATTTAAATTCAAGACACCTTTCACTGGAATCAAATGAAGTGGTCATCTGGCAGTGACTTGAAGCGTGTTGGTTTAACTGTAACTCTTTCACCTCAAATGTTCTTTGTTCTTGATGTTTGTACCACCCACCCTCCTCTAACAATGAATTTTATGAAAATCTGAAAAACATGCTAAAACTGTTAGATTTGAGGAAAGAAGTCATAATGACAGGTGATTTCAAAATCAACTGGGAAGACAGGACAAACAGGAAGGCCCTCAAACAGACCACAGATATTTTTTATCAAACACAATTGATTGATGGACCTACTAGAATAACCACCTCCTCTCAAACACAGATTGGCTTGATCTTTAGTGACAGACCTGAAAGGATAGTGAGGACATTCAGCTCAATGTTGTTTTTCCAACATGTGTGGGAATCTCATTCCAGTGAATATCACTTTTCCCACTTTTAACATTAATCACATAACACAGAGCAAAGTACAAATGATTATAAACTTACTGTACATGTACAACATCAGAACCAGTTATAATGTTATCAGGTGAAAAATCACAAGTTGTCTCTGAGTTCAAATATCTGAGCATCCTCATTGACTCTCAGCTATCTTTCATGTCTCATGTAAAAATTTTGTGTCACAGGTTCCTGTTTAACCCATTTAACTTCTGATGTACCAGAAATGCAGTGACCACTGATGCAGCCAAGTTGTACATGAATTCAATGATAATGTCACATCTCCACCACCGCTTAACATGTTTTGCAAAAGATAAAGCACTTAAGCCGCTTGAAACTTTGTACAAACAAACTCTCAAAGTTTTGGGTTGGAAGTCAAACAACTACAACCACTGCCACATTTTAAGAAAATATACAATTTTGAGTTGGCTAATCTAATCAAGTATGCAAATCTCTGCCTTGTATTTCAAATCTTGCATAACATTGCTCCTCCTGAGGTTCATACATTTATCACAAAGAGGTTCAACCTGAGGAGACTGTGTTGTACCAATTAGAAAATAATTTTTGTAATTTTGTAATTTTAGGTTGCCTTTTACATCTCTGGCCAAATGAAAACTAGCCTCCCGGCTGTCTCTGACTCAGTTGCAGTTTAACTGTTCATTCGTGTATATTGTCCCTGAAAAATAAACCAATAAATAAAAAACATTTTGTTGTTATCCAGCTCTACTCAGCAGAAGTGTGAGGTCATGATGAGATACAGAACTGATCTGTCAATTGAGCTCCTTCACCTCCAATGATTAGTGGCATTTACAGTGTGTGTGTGTGTGTGTGTGTGTGTGTGTGTGTGTGTGTGTGTGTGCTCTACAGAGTCCACCAGCAGAGCTCAGAGCTTCCCAGTGGTCGGCCAGCCTCAGAGCATCAAACAGACCTGGACTCCATATTTAAGGTGTGTAAATGCACAGCAGCACCTTTTACTTTCAGCTGTAAATTTGATTTAAAACAACCATTCTGGTTATAACGTCTTGTCTCATTGGGCTTTCAGTCTCTGTAAGATGGATTTGAGGTTTGTGTTCTACAATTTTATAAGGGAAGTCAAATTCATATTGTTTAGTTCCCTAAACTCCAGGTGGAGTCTAGGGAACTAAAGGGGAGGCAGCACAAACACTTCAAAGTTTCAGATGTGAGAACCACCACTAGGAAAACAGTGAAGTTGACCATATATTCTAATTGCAGGTACAACAGTGTAGTGATAGTAGTTTTTTTTCTTAAATTGTACAGTGCCCAGTGCTCAAAAAGCAACAGTTTTTATGATTTACAATATGTACATGTTGCAGACTCAACGAAATCAAGAGACTCAGTCTTTGGGTAAACAAAAGAAAATAAATGTAAAGGATCACAGGTGTTGATAAATCAAAGAACAGAAAAAAAGAACTGATCCTCACTAAATCGTGTGTTAGTCCACCTACAAATGAAATAAAACAGAAAGCTAACTACTCTGTCCTCCACGCATAAATACAGTGGATGGCAAACCCCTCTTCCCTAGTGTTTCTTACAAAGAAAAAAAACTTGGGTGTGCAAATGTGCAGGGTACCCCAAACATACAAAGTCTGTTCCCAAAACAACAACAAAGAATACAACAGGCTACTTTAAATACAAGAACCCAGACTAAACGAAGGTCTAGGCCTGACGTAACAAAGCTTTCAGCAAGTCAAACAAGGAGATGCAAAGACAGAGAGGGGGGACACAAGTGCAGCAGTGGAGCTTATGTAGTAGAGTGGGGCGTAGTTGACTGGAGGATGATGGAGGTCTGATGATAATTGACAAGGGTGGAGACCAACCATGAGAGGCCAGGAATGAGGAACAGAGATGAGCATGTAATCTGAACTGATCATGAACAGCTGCTTCAGATGAACTGGTCGACCACACAGAACCTGAGGTGTCAGATAGAGGAATAAAGAAAGACGAGGGGGAGGAAGACAAAACAAATCCAACACAGGGTGTGCAGAGCTTTGGCACATGACAATATATTATTCTGTTCCAGATGCTGGAGGAGAACGCTGTCACTTTTGTGAAGAACGAGCTGAAAAGGATCCAGATGATTCTGAATCCAGATGACCCAGAATGCTTAGGGAGGCAGAGAGAGGATGAGAAGGTGATGGACGATGAGGAGGAAGAGCAGAGGAGCAGCATCAGAGAGGCTTTTCTGCAGCTCACACTGCACCTCCTGAGGAGAATGAAGCAGGAGGAGCTGGCTGAGCGTTTGCAGAGCAGTACGAGACTTTAAATAGTTTGAACATGATGGACTACATGTTGGTAGACCAGAGAACAGGATATCTTGATAAAAAATAATTCATAAACATGGGTCTAATGAGAACAGTTTTATAATTTGTGGGTTAGATGTAATAGAGCTGTAAATTTGAGTGTCGTCAGCATATTGTAACTTCTGCTTATTGATGCACTTTTAATTTCTTTTTTCCATTCAGAAACCTTTGCTGCAGTGTGCCAGCGTAAACTCAAATCTAATCTGAAGCAGAAGTTTCAGTGTGTGTTTGAGGGGATTGCCAAAGCAGGAAACCCAACACTTCTGAACCAGATCTACACAGAGCTGTACATCACAGAGGGAGAGAGTCAAAAGGTCAATGATGAACATGAAGTCAGACAGATTGAAACAGCATCCAGGAAACCAGCAGGAGCAGAAACACTGATAAAATCTGAAGACATCTTTAAACCTTTACCTGGAAAAGATAAGCCAATCAGAACACTGATGACAAAGGGAGTGGCTGGCATTGGGAAAACAGTCTTAACACAGAAGTTCACTCTGGACTGGGCTGAAGCCAAAGCCAACCAGCATGTCCACTTCACCTTTCCATTCACTTTCAGAGAGCTGAATCTGCTGAAAGACAAAAAGTTCAGTTTTGTGGAACTTCTTCATCTCTTCTTCCCTGAGACCAAAGAAGCAGGAATCAGAAAGTTTGAGCAGTTCCAAGTTGTGTTGATCTTTGACGGTCTGGATGAGTGTCGACTTCCTCTGGACTTCAAGAACAACCAGATCCTGACTGATGTTACAGAGTCCACCTCAGTGGACGTTCTGCTGACAAACCTCATCAAGGGGAAACTGCTTCCCTCTGCTCGCCTCTGGATAACTACACGACCCGCAGCGGCCAATCAGATCCCTCCTGAGTGTGTTGACATGGTGACAGAGGTGAGAGGCTTCACTGACCCACAGAAGGAGGAATACTTCAGGAAGAGATTCAGAGATGAGTGTCAGGCCAGCAGAATCATCTCCCACATCAAGAGGTCACGAAGCGTCCACATCATGTGCCACATCCCAGTCTTCTGCTGGATCACTGCTACAGTTCTGGAGGACATGTGGAAAACCAGTGAGGGAGGACAGCTGCCCAAGACCCTGACTGAGATGTACATCCACTTCCAGGTGGTTCAGTCCAAACAAGGGAACGTCAAGTATCACAGCAGAGCTGAGACAGATCCACTGTGGACTCCAGAGACCAAGGAGATGATCCTGTCTCTGGGAAAACTGGCTTTTGAGCAGCTGGAGAAAGGAAACCTGATCTTCTATGAAACAGACCTGGCAGAGTGTGGCATTGATATCAGAGCAGCCTCAGTGTACTCAGGAGTGTTCACACAGATCTTTAAAGAGGAGTATGGGCTGTACCAGGACAAGGTTTTCTGCTTTGTCCATCTGAGCCTTCAGGAGTTTCTGGCTGCTCTTTATGTCTTTCTGACCTTCACCAACTCTGGTGTCAATCTGCTGACAGAGGAACAACCGACCTCCAGTTGGTTTACACTGTTAAACAAGAAATCTAAATTAAAATTCCTCCTCCAGAGTGCTGTGGGCAAGGCCTTACAGAGTCCAAATGGACACCTGGACTTGTTTCTGCGCTTCCTCCTGGGTCTTTCACTGCAGACCAATCAGACTCTCCTACGAGGCCTGCTGACACAGACAGGAAGTAGCTCACAGACCAATCAGGAAACAGTCCAGTACATCAAGGAGAAGATCAGAGAGAATCCCTCTCCAGAGAGAAGCATCAACCTGTTCCACTGTCTGAATGAGCTGAATGATAATTCTCTAGTGGAGGAGATCCAACAGCACCTGAGTTCAGGAAGTCTCTCCACAGACAAACTCTCTCCTGCTCAGTGGTCAGCTCTGGTCTTCATGTTGCTGTCATCAGAAGAAGATCTGGATGTGTTTGACCTGAAGAAGTACTCTGCTTCTGAGGTGGCTTTTATGAAACTGCTGCCAGTGGTTGAAGTCTCCAAAACATCTCTGTAAGTGTCCAGATAACTCTATAAAACAAATGTCAACATTTTCACAGAAAGCAAAATAGAAGCATTTCTAAAGTCATTGTTTATCTGACTTTGAGCCTCACAGCAGGAATGGTACCAATAATGCATTTTATCATCCTGAGAACACTGGCAGAATTTTGCCTTTCTGTCACACGAACATAGAGCCAAGCTAATACACACTTTTATCATTTGCAGAACAAAGTATGGTAGGTGATGCTGTCAACATCTGCTTTTGTATTAAATTTCTATCCAAGCAAATTCAAAATTGGAGAAAACATTTTTCTGTATCGAGCCACAGTTTCACAACAACATTCTGTATCTGCTGGTTGCAGCGCTTCATTGAAGCTACACTTATATTACATGAAATATTCAAAGCAAAGTTGCTATTGTTTCATGACTACACTGTCACACAAAATAGAGATTATCTAGATATTTCGTTTATCATTTCACACACATTTCCCTGTAATCCAGCAAGACATATTTGATATGGATCTCTGCTAGAATCTGAAATAAAGTTCTGTGGGTTTGAATAAGGCTTGGCTCAGCTGCTTGGGTACTGAGCAGGACTAATTTCGTTGTAAAGGCCATGCAATATCTGACACTTTTACAGTGGATTTTAACTTTCTTTTATTGGTCTTTTAACCCAATGATGGTCTTCCAACAGATTATTTGTCACATTTGCTTTTAAAGTGATTGTTCTGATTCTTACCCTTACAGTCGTATTTGCTGGTCCGTGTGAATGTAATAAGTTTTGTTTGGTCCATCAGCTCCTTCACTGTTTTGAGCTTCACTTGGACTAGTCTTCTCCAGAATGAAAGAAGTAAATATAAACCAGCAAACAAGGTGCTTTTCAGCAGCAAATAAAAGCTGGAGAAATGTTTTGGATGATGCTCAGCAACACGTTTGTTTGGGATTCATTATCGATGCTCTTTCCAGTCTCTTTGCTTCAAAAATGTCAGAACTGCTTTTTTTCGTGAGCTGCCACTGCATCACCACGGTCTGGTCCCATATTCAATCCCGAGGCTAGAGTGTTAAATAAAACCTGGCTGGCCCATCAAAACATCAGTCACATTAAAATATAATAATTGTGTTTTCATATCTGTTCATCTTCATCCAGGCTGAGTGGCTGTAATCTGTCAGAGAGAAGCTGTGAGGCTCTGGCCTCAGTTCTCAGCTCCCAGTCCTCCAGTCTGAGAGAGCTGGACCTGAGCTACAGCCACCTGCAGGATTCAGGAGTGAAGCGTCTCTCTGCTGGACTGGAGAGTCCAAACTGTAGACTGAAGGCTCTCAGGTCAGTATCAGTGAGCATGTGAAGGGTGACCCTGCAAGTTCAACAACCAAATTTAAGAGACATTTTGTTAAAGCACTATACCAGTGATTTTAAATATTTGGTCCATTTTCTACAATTTCCCCACATTTCACATTGCAGCCTACTATTTCACAAATCAAGTGGGGTTACTGAAGATTTCACGACATATAATCAAAATCTTTTAATTTTCATATTTGGCTTTAACATTTAACGTTCTTTATTAATATGAGCAAACAAAATCTTAACCAAAAAATAAATTAGGTCATCAGTTAATAATAACAGAAAAATATCTGTCTATAATAACATTGAGATGTTTTACAAAATATTGAGATGTCAGAGGTGAATGCAGAGTGCAGATAAAAGCGTTAACAGGACATTTAATGAATGAATGTCTGAATTTCCAGCAGCCTGTATACAGAGACTGGACTTCTCTCATGTGGTACATTGCAGCTGAAGTGTCCATTTTTACCTCAACAACATCCCACCTTCGAGTGAAGCTCAAACTTCTTCTTGTTTTTTTTTTCTCTCTTGCACCAGATGTAAATTGTGTTTTTGTGGCCGTCTCTTCACCTGCTCAGGTGTCTGGTCAGCTGGTCAGTGTCTGGGGACACTGTGGCCCCCAGTGCAACATGAGGCCCTACACACAGTGCCTGTTCTGCATTTAGAGAGGGCAGCCCTGGTGCTGCTGCTTTTAGGAAAACTCATGTGGAGGACTTTATTCCAGTGATGGAAAACTGGAGTGAAGAAAGTCTGAAGTCTCTAAAGGCTCATTTTCATATCGTAGTGGAATGAATGGAAACCAGCGGCTGGAGGAAAGGGAGGAGGAGTGATGTGGCAGCTCTGAAATCCCACTGCTCACTTTGGAAACAGATTAACAGGAACATGAAATTTATGCATTTTGTAGATATAACGCTAAACATGCAGAATCACTGGTGTGTTCCTTTATCTTAAACGTCATTGCATGAAAATCAGTATTAATCTCTTCCAGTTTTACATACACAGATATAGAAGCAGGGCCTAACAAAAATGTCTCGAGTCATGTTGTAATGTTTAATATGTGCTTATTGTGCTGGGGTGTCTTTTTTCCCAATGCCATGTTGTGCTCCCCTAGGAGCCCAGTTTGACATTTGACCTCCTTTCTCATCTAATGTAAGGGGCGCTGCGCATGCTGGCTGACCCTAAGTTCACCTGATCCTGTAACCCTGTATTTGTTAGGTCTTTTTGTGTTTCTTGGACGGGATGTAATTTAAACCAAATTTCCCCCTGTGGGACAAATAAAGTATGATTGATTGATTAATAAATGAAATTCACATTTAAGTATAAGACCATAAGAAGACCATAAAATAATGTTTTCATGTCTGTGCATCTTCATCCAGGCTGAGTGGCTGTAATCTGTCAGAGAGAAGCTGTGAGGCTCTGGCCTCAGTTCTCAGCTCCCAGTCCTCCAGTCTGAGAGACCTGGACCTGAGCAACAATGACCTGCAGGATTCAGGAGTGAAGCGTCTCTCTGCTGGACTGGAGAGTCCAAACTGTAGACTGAAGACTCTCAGGTCAGTGCTGATCAACCTGTCCAACATGAAGATTTAGTTCCTGATTTACATGAAGCTTCTACTGTCAATAAAGCTATTCAGCCTTTCACAGTAGCCATGATGCCAACATTTAGCACTGATTGAGGATATTTCATTATTTCCTCTCATCACTGCCTCTGTTGTTAAGACATAAAAAAACAGAAAGGACTTACAGGAGCAGTTTCCTCCAAAGGGTTTTTCTTGGTTTGGGCACCACCTTTGACATATTAAGGTTAATCTAGAACTATTTCAGACTTATTCAGAGTTATTCCAGATTAAAAGGGCATTTTAGTCTGCGACTGGGCGTAATCCCCATCTGGGAAACCGCTCCACAGTTGTGGATCAGAAATGAAATCAATTAAAATGAAATTACAGAGCAGATCACTGGGCTAGTTTTACAAGCATTTGAGTTCATTTTCATATCTAATTTTAGAGCGTCAATGTGTGTGTGTGTGTGTGTGTGTGTGTGTGTGTGTGTGTTTGTGTGTGTGTGTGTGTGTGTGTGTGTGTGTGTGTGTGTGTGTGTGTGTCCAGGCTGTCAGGCTGTCTGCTCACACAGGAAGGCTGTGCTGCTCTGGCCTCAGCTCTGAGCTCCAACCCCTCCCATCTGAGAGAGCTGGACCTGAGCTACAATCATCCAGGAGCCTCAGGAGAGAAGCTGCTCTCTGCTGGACTGGAGGATCCAACCTGGAGCCTGGAGGCTCTCAGGTGTGGAGAGACACACACACTGTCTTATAGAGGCCTGAGAGGCCTTTTCTCAGTCATGCTGAGAAGCTGAGTCATGTTTAATGTTGAAGGTTTCATGCTGGATATGAGTGATGTTTCCGCTAAAGTTTCTATGAGGAAAGTTATTAAATGCTCATGTTTCTATTCTAAAAATGCTCTTTGTTTATTCCTCCTCCAGGGTGGACCATGGTGGAGAGAAGATGTTGAAACCAGGCCTGAGGAAGTGTAAGTGTGTTTTTACTCTTATTCCTAAAAACACAAAGCAGCAGACATTTGGTCACATGATGTGAGTTTGACTCTTTATTCAATAATGCACACATTAAAAGAAGACAGGCTGAAAAATGTCTGCTCCATAGTTCAACAGTTTGCTCTTTCCACTGAAGTGAACATGCAGGATGACTTCTCTACTCAAACTGGGAACAAATGCATGAAGAGCACTAGTTTAGTTGGAGGCAAATCAAATTAAACATGAAGTATTTTTCTAATATAAACACCAACCAAATACAAGTTAGACTATTGTAGTAATACAGAATTATCTCCACTTTTATAACAAAGATGTTAAATATGAATCATTTTCTCTGGAGATGGAAGTGCAGATGGGAAACCCTTCTGTAACCAGTAGGTGTCACTGATGAACTAAATGTAAAGAATAATAATAATCAAAGCAGCTGTAAGAATTTGGAGCAGTCTCTGAAAACCTCGGAGCGTCAGGAGCCCGAGTTGGATCACTATCATGAAATAGAGACACAGGACACGGATGTGGATTTTAAATGAATTCTGAATGGATATTAACCATAAACCACATGAATGCAATGTACAATGTGGCAATTACAGTTCACCAAAATAACCACAACAACAAACCCTGTGCGCACAGTAAAGAAAATAATAAAGACCCGGGTCATTGTTAAATGCAGGGTTCAGACACATTTTTCAAGGTCAAATTCAAGCACTTTTCAAGCACTTTAAAGGGTCATTTTCACATTTTTCCAGCACCTTAAAAATACATAAAATACATATCTACAGGAATACATATACTCATGATTACTTTTTTCACTTTTTATCACAATGATGTACATTGTATTATGCTATAAACATCTAAAATTATGTTTCATAACAGCAAAAAGTTTAGAAATTAAAGGAGAACACAAAGTTTTCTTCAAAAAAAGGGAAGCCACTTGCCGTTGTTCAGGCACACTGGCTCTGATAATCCTCTGATAATAGATAATAATTCACCTGGAGTCTACCTGAGAGCACCTGGTGTGGAGAAAAGAACTGAGGACAAGAGACTTTGAGGGAAATGACATCACAAGTTATTTCAGTTGAAGTCAGACGACTTTGAAAGTGACCAAGCACCCGTCTGTTTCCAAAAGAGAAACTGGGTTTTTCCTCAGTTATTCCATCTACCATTATTACTGATAATATTCACAAATATATTGTGTTGTTCAACTGCCGTGTATAAACATGCAGCCTCAAAATCCTTTATTTTTGCAGATATTAAACTATTTTTTCACCTTTTAGTTTAATGTCCACCCTGTCTAAATGACACCAAAAAAA
>NC_044002.1:24847399-24869899 GCF_902150065.1 Myripristis murdjan | reverse complement strand
ACTCAGTTATACTCCTGCCGACTTCTCAGTCATTTTTAATCTAACAGGTGCCGTGACAGTGACTCAGCAGCACAGCTGATTTTTATCTACAACTAACTCATATTAACAGTTATATTTAAATACAGGCTACTGCTTTCCAGTGTCGGCGCCACAACAAACATCTATCTTTTCATAAACTCACCGGCAGATGTTTTCTTCCAGCTGGGGCTGTGTCACTCCAAGCTAACATCAGCTCCTGTTAATGAGGCTGAGCAGCAGAAGTTGAACTGTCTGTCCGGTGTTTGTCAGGTCGTCTTGTAGACATTTGACGGCCCAAGACGTTGACCGGGCCGTACCGGCTTCATTTCCTGACCTCTCCAGCTGATCCAGCTCTTCACTCGTCACTCTCGAGTATCTCTCCTTTTTCTCTTCTGTCTTGTCTTCCTTTGTTCAGCCATTCATCCAAACTTGCGTCGCCAAATAAATCAAAATTAACAACAAAACGGTCCATTATGCAGGTGAACAAAGTTGACAGTGGCTTTTGATGCGTGTTTCAGTCAAATGTTTCTTGTTGTCATGGAAACCATATTTTCAGTGCTGAGGGTTTTTTTTTTTTTTTCATTTGAGCACGTTCTGAACTTCTGATGGACCAATCAGATTGCTCGGTCGGATCTACGTGTTGTATAATTCAAATAAATACACAGACATATGAAAATTGCTTTTATTACAAATCACTGCAAAGTTTCTTTCTGCTGTGCACGGCCAGCAAAGCAGAAATACACCCCAAAATATCTTTAACAACAACAACTGCACAGCTCATGTTACCAGTCATTGTGTAACTGTAGTAAATATCACTGCCTCATTACAGAAGGAGGTGCAGATTAATGTTTGGATGGTCGAGTAAAAATAAAGATACAGGTTCCAGGTTCTGCACAAGACCTGAACTTTCACCGTCCTGATCTAAAATCTGAGCAGTAATCGCAGCCGGAGGAGCCTGGCCGGCCTGAGGTAAAGCATTCCAGTAGGAAATATGAAGCCATCACATCAGGCGACTGGACATCGTTCAGTTCATTATTATAACATATTGACGGCCTTGTTTGTTTGTCCAGCACTTTGTGGATAATACGGTGAGCAGGTTCACGATCCCCAGAGGACAAACTCTTAATTTTTTGAGCTGATGACTTTTCCTCGAGCCGAAATGTCAACATCACACAAAACATTTCACACAAATTAGTGGATCAAAACATTTGGCGAATGCCTTCATATTCCCCAAAGGAAAATTCTGCTTCATTGTAGTGAACCCATGAGTTTTTCTCTGGCGCCACCCTCAGGTCAAACATCGGACTTGTACACAGCGTTTCTCTAAATGTAGCCTAATAGATGGAAGTCATTTACTAAGCATATTTCATAGTAGTTATTAAATATGACATGATTATAAAGGATTGTGATGCACAACGTTTCCTGAGCAGACTCTTTATCAAGGCAAGTTGGTGACACTTGAAGCCTGCTGCTGCCTCTCCACAGATTAGCAGTGAATTACAGATTGATAACTGGAACTGGTAGTTCCCACTAAGCAAACTATTTTGCGTGTTGGTAAAGTTAGTGTTAATGCAACATAATTAACAAAATTAGCATTTTTTTTCTTTCCTGTGCCGTCGTTCACAACATTGTAGTGCCCATGTAAAGCATTGCATGTAATTCAAGCCAGTTAAATGACATATTGCACTTATTAGTAAATTTGACAAAATAACAGACTTTGAGATTCTTTGCATTAATGTAGACGCCCACAGCCCCCGCCCGACCACCACCACCACCACCAGTATGACTGCAGACACATGATCTTGCTTCACATTTGCTCCTAAAGGATGACACATGACTCTTGCTGGTTATTTGTGCTGTAGCTTGATGAGGAAGCTGATGATGAAGGATATGAGTAAGCTGTTGAGTAAGAGGAGGTGGCCGGTCTGGCAGCAGGAGGAGCCGGTGTGAACTGAGGAGCCGGTGTGACCTGAGGACGAGCCGGTGTAAACTGAGGACGATGTTGTCTGACCGGAGCAGAAAGTGGTTTAGGTGCCGGCACTGATGCTGCGCCGTAATAGTCGCGGAAGATGTTGGAGGTCTTCTCCTGGTACTGCAGCAGATACTCTGGGTAGATCTGGTGCTTCTCGAACACGACGAAGATGGAGGGGTCGCGGACGTCGTCCACGCAGCTGTCGTAGAAGTGCACGTCACCGCCGTCCTTGGAGGGAGGTCGGACGTAGTCGGAGGATCCGCGGGTGTACTGGCCCACCAGCACCAGAGAGACGAACATGGACTTGACGTCAGACTGGCCGGTGTAGCTGTGTGAGTACTTGGCATCCCGGGCAAAGTAACTCCCTGAGAGCAAGAGAAAGATCATTTTGTTTGCTTTAGGTCTGCCTGGTGACCATGACTTTGATCACAGTGAGCAACATTCACATAATTTCAACTTTTCCAATAAAACTTTATTTTGGAATATTAGCAAAGAAAGATAGAAAGAAAGCATTATTTCTGTCTTTTAGTGCAGCGTTCCCCAACCCAGTTCTCAAGGACCGCCAGTCCTGCAGGTTTTGGTTTCAGCTCTGCTCTTGCATGCAGGACCTATTAAGGCCCACACATCTTCCTGCACGCCCTGTTCAGGTAGATCTACTTCAACCAATCAGCATGAAGCCCTTAAATGGATCAGGAGTGAAAGAGCAGAGCTGAAACAAAAACCTGCAGGACAGGCGGTCCTTGAGGACTGGGTTGGGGAACCCTGTTTTAGTGGAACACACTTTGCTATAAAGTGGCAGAAGGTAATTCTTTTGTGAAACACTGCAGTCCCATTTGGAACGGCGCAATCCAGCCGCAGAATGAAACCCAAAGAGTGCAAACATTTTACTGCTGCTAGATTTCAGCAAGATGTTCGGTACCATTTCCCCCCTGTACGTCCAGCATTTCATGTTAGCTTAGCATAAGCCTTGAAGCAGTGTATCATGTATTCATAGATTTGAAAAACATGTCTGCAGTAAATGGCCTGAGGTCGGATTCGAAGCCAGGATGCTGCGATCAGGACTCTGCCTTGGGAAGTGGTACGCGCTCTACAAGGTGAGCGTAAGACAGAAAAAGGGAATTTTGGCCAAAAAATTGGAGTATTTCTTTAAGAGTGACATAGAGGTGGCTATTCATTCCTATTAGAACTCAATGGATTAATTTCTTACTTAACCAAAAACGGCAGAAGCACACATCATTTATTACCGACAAAGTGTTAAGCAACACATCTGTTCAGCTCACCTCTGCCAAAAGCTGTTCCATGAGTCCCGCAGATTCTCCAGTCGAAGTTGTCGTGGCAGATGGCGTGTACGTGTTTTGAGTCCGTGCCATGGAAAAGCTTTTTCTCTTGCACATTTCGTCCGGCGTTGTTCTTCTTCATGTAATTCTTTTGACTTTTAATAAGGAAAAAAAAAAGAGAAAGAGCCTGTGGTTAATGACCTGGTGCAGCTGGCCCTACAGAGATTTGTGTCGCCAAAGTCTTAATAATCGTCTGGAGAACTGTCTCCACGTGTCATAGCCACTGTTTTTGACCCCATTTGACCCAAATGGGTCATATGAGAAAGCTTCAGGTTTAAATGGAGAAAAACAAAGCACGGCCCAGTGAGATAAATAAGTGAGTAAGAGCAACGTGAAAGTGACATTTTAGCATTCAGTATGAAGTCTTACCAGTCGTAAAATTCCCAGAGTTTTTTGTTCTGAATCCTCTCAATCTGCACAATGTCAAAGCCGGCCATCGTGTTACAGAACAGACCTTCGATCCTCTTAAACTCCTCGGAGGATCTCTGCAGGGAGACTCGCTGAAAGAGACGTGCAGAATTTCCTTACATTGCATAAAAAAAATATTGATCTCAATGACTTTAAGAACACGATCCTTCAAACAAATATTCAAAATATCATGACAATATTGCATGGGTGACTGTTGCTGTTTTCACATAATATTGATAAATAATCATCAGTAATGTGGATATGATGACCAAGCAGGTAGTAGCAAATAACATGGCAGCTACAACAATCCAGTAAATTCAGAAAACTGCTGTGCAGCCTTTAAAACCAAGAAAGGACAACACCTGTACTACATCACGATATTATGACATCCAAAATCCCACATGGTATCTAGTCTCATATCACAATATTGATGTAATATTGATATATGATACACAATTTTACCTCAGGGATCAGTAAAGTACTTCTGTTTCTGATTCTGACATTGCCTTGTCCTACTTCAGAGTGATGGAAGGATTTTTTAACGCCAGTTTAGGGTTTAAACTGCAAAATGTCCATGTTCCTCAGATGTTTAGATGTTTAAGAGTTCTGGAGTGACTTTTCTCACTGAGGTGCAGTATGAACGCTGGGGGTACAGAGCATTAACGCAGTACCTTGTATCCTGTTTCAGGGATCTGTGTCTTGTCCCAGTATGCCGGTACTCCTCTGCTGTTGGACTGAGGCTTCCTGCAGACAGAGAGGACATTGAAGGTTCCTGTGTTGCTCAGTGGGTAGTGGTCAGGTGGTCCTCAACCCAGCCCTCGAGAAACTCCAGTCCTGTGAAGTTTCTACTCCTGCACACCCAATCCAGAGATTTCCTGACCCAGATCAATCTGGAGAAGGTGTTCATACAGCAAGCAAAACCTGCGGGCGTCTCTTGAGGACTGGGTTGAGGACTGCCGGGATTCAGCGTCATCTCATCTTAACTTCTCAAAAACAGCAACTTCAAACTTTAAAGTCCCCCTCCAGTCATTTATTAAGTTCTAAAAATAATCTCTATTCATCATCATTACATATTTAGAAGTTTTTGTTTTCCCATGAAAACAACATCCCTTGCCCTTGTTTTCAACTTCAGTTTAGTTTTAATTAGTTTTTAAAGTGGATTTTAAAGTGTTTTAGTTTATTTTTGGGTCATTCCATGTCATTTCACCAAATTTTCAGGACATACCACGCACTTGGGTCTCAAAAAATTCTGAAAAATTCACCAGTTGTTCCTTATTTATCCAATAGGCACACTGTAAAATTTTAGTTCGCTCGGATGGAAACTTTTTGAGATATGGCCAATTTAGTGAGGGGAGTATGTGTCGATTTTGGTTGATTTTTCGCACATCCTTAATTTTCCTCCATTTTCAGGTGTCAATATCTCAGGAACTACACCACATAGGAAACTGAAATTTGGTACGATAATACACCTCCACCTACTCTCTCAGAATATACAAAAACATCTGTCATACGTCATAACTGGTAGGCATGCCAGCCCCTCAAAAATGTAAAAAGAAATTACACGGGTTTCGTGTTCGACCATGTTTGGGCCTTCAGAAAACAACTTTGTATTTGCCCCAGCTTCTTGATTTTTTCAGAGCTTTGAGATACATACATGGACTGTTCAAAGCATTAATGGTTAGTCAGATATATGCACCAGTTTCTAGATGGCAGCCTCTCCAAATCCAAAAAAAAGTTTTCATGTCAGATTTTGATTGGCCCATAACTGCATGTGGGAATGTATTAAAAAATCTGATCTCTGTTTTAATTTCCACAGCACCTCACTCCCTTATCTGGTGTTCCAGTAGACAGGCTGCAGCAGAGGCGTCAGCTTGCCCTGTCTTCCAAGGCTAGGATAGCTATTTCGGCTATTACAAAGACTCTCTGTCTTCAGACTGTCTCCATGATAAGTCCCAATCTATGTTGAGTGTCCTTCAGAAACCTATAAAGTTCTTAGGATGTGGGAGAGCTGTGAGAGCTGACCGCGGTGCCGCCTGTCTGACACTGCCATCATTCCTCCTGAGGGAGCTGACTCAGTAAAGACGAATATTAAACATAAGTCATCCTCAATGAACCTCGCTCCATTCCACAACCATCAGCAGTACCTCACTTTGGCTGTTGCTGCATCGGCTGACGAGACAAAGGCAGGTCGTCTTCTCACCAGCCGCTTGGTGCCGTACTGCTTGTTGGTTTGTTTGTGTGTAATGCACGGAAAGCTGCAGGCCCTGACAACATTCCAGGACGGCTGATCAAGGAATGTGCAGACCAGCTGGCCCATGTGCTCACAGACATTTTCAACATGTCACTGAACCAGGCTGTTGTCCCCCCGTGTTTCAAGTCGGCCACAATAATTCCAGTGCCCAAGAAACCAGCCATCACATGCCTTAACGACTTTCGCCCCGTTGCACTTACATCCACCATCATGAAGTGCTTCGAGAGGGTGGTTAAGGACAACATCATCTCCATACTCCCCCCATCATTCGACCCGTTCCAGTTTGCATATCAGCCAAACCGCTCCACGGAGGATGCCATCTCCACTGCTCTCCACCTGAGCCTGGAGCACCTGGAAGGAAAGAACACCCACGTACGGATGCTGTTCCTGGACTTCAGCTCAGCATTCAATACGATCATCCCCCAGGACCTGATATGCAAACTGGAGCCCCTGGGCCTCAAAACCTCCCTGTGTAACTGGCTGCTGGACTTCCTCACCGACAGAACCCAGTCTGTCCGTGTGGGGAACAACACCTCCAGTGTCATCTCCCTGAACACCGGCTCCCCCCAGGGATGTGTTCTGAGCCCCCTGTTGTTCACCCTGATGACCCAAGACTGTCGCCCCAGGTACAGCAGCAACCACATCCTGAAGTACGCGGACGACACAACAGTTGTGGGCCTCATTCAGGACGACAACGAACTGGCTTACAGGGAGGAAGTGCAACACCTTGTGGACTGGTGTAAGGTGAACAACCTGGTCCTGAATGTCGATAAAACTAAGGAGATTATCGTGGACTTCAGGAGATCCAGACCCAGCCACACACCCCTCCTCATCAACGACACAGCCGTGGAAGTCGTGAGCACTACCAAGTACCTGGGGGTGCACATCACCGACAACCTCGGCTGGTCACTCCACACCTCCTCCCTGGCGAAGAAGGCACAGCAGCGCCTGCACTTCCTACGGCGGATGAGAAGAGCCTCCCTCCCCCCTCCCATCCTAACCACCTTCTACAGAGGGACCATCGAGAGCTTGCTGACCAGCTGCATCTCCGTCTGGTCTGGGAGCTGTAGGGCCTCAGACTGGAAGTCTCTGCAGAGAGTGGTGAGGACGGCGGAGAAGATCATCGGGACCTCGCTCCCCCCCATCCAGGATGTAGCAGACAGCCGCTGCCTATCCAGAGCCCACCGGATCATTTCTGACCCCACCCACCCCCAGCATGGACTGTTCTCCCGACTGGCGTCTGGCAGAAGGTTCCGCAGCATCCGCTGCAGAACAGCCAGACTCAGAAACAGTTACTTCCCCCTGGCCATCAGACTGCTCAATGCCAAATAACTTGTCATATGGACAATACATTTCTGTGCAATATATCTTTACGGAGGTATGGTTTCTTCAGGCCCAGGGTGTGTAGCCCAGTCCGGGAAACACCCCTGGGATGAGGAGAATTAATTACCTCCTATTTGTGCAATAACCCCCCCCACCCCCACCCCCCCTCCGCCGCCCGCCCGCCCAGCAGCTACGTATGGACAATACATTTCTGTGCAATATCCCTTTATGGAGGTATGGTTTCTTCAGGCCCAGGGTGTGTAGCCCAGTCCGGGAAACACCCCTGGGATGAGGAGAATTAATTACCTCCTATTTGTGCAATAACCCCCCCCACCCCCCCTCCGCCGCCCGCCCGCCCAGCAGCTACGTATGGACAATACATTTCTGTGCAATATCCCTTTATGGAGGTATGGTTTCTTCAGGCCCAGGGTGTGTAGCCCAGCCCCTGGGATGAGGAGAATTAATTACCTCCTATTTGTGCAATAACCCCCTCCCCGCCCGCCCAGCAGCTACGTATGGACAATACATTTCTGTGCAATCTTCCACTGTTAACACTGTTTAGTCAGTTGTTTTCTTTTTCTGTTGTTTACATTCTGTTCTTATTGCACTCGTTATTATTTACACTGGTTATTCAGTTGTTTACGCTGCTCAGTCCGTTGTTTACATTCTGTTTTTATCTAGTTATTCTCAATTGCACTCATTATTATTTATACTGGTTATTCAGTTGTTTACACTGTTTAGTCTGTTGTTGTACATTCTGTTTTATCTAGCTATTCTAAATTGCACTCATTACTATTTAGCTCCTGTTTTTTAGCACTAGTTATATAGACCATATCATACCAGTTATATAGACTATATTTATGTATAATATTTATATTTATATATACCTAAACGGTCCCACAATTCCATCTCTGCTGTAATCCGGAAGCCAAGCAACGACATTTCGTTGCCAAAATCTCACTGCTGTGTTTTTTTGTGCAATGACAATAAAAGAAGTCTAAGTCTAAGTCTAAGTCTAATGTCTGAAAAAAGGGGAGATGTTATCGTGATTATATGGCTGAGAAATACACGGGAAACAAATGGCGAACTGGAACTAATGAGGTCATTTGAATTAACTCTTGTTCACCCTTGAAGCTCAGTGAATATTTCTGTGACCCGGCGGTGAACTCCACCACGCTCTTGTCATCGTTCAGGTACTTCTGCTCCAGCTCTGCACCGCTGATACTGGCTGCTGAGTGTCCGGCAGTCTGTGACACAGGTCAGGTAAAGCAGGTACAGCTCAGTTTTATCATCTGGTAAAATTAGAATTCATAACAGTTACATGGCTAAACAAAAAAAAAAATCTACACTGGAACAAGTAGTTTAGGTTAAAAAGCAGCTGAAAGTTGACCCAGTTCTGATTTTTTCCTCAGATTGGATCTTGCTGAAGAACATGAAGGGCCCGGTCTAACACCTGGTGCAACACAGGTGTGTCTTTTCTAGTTTCCAAGCGGCTCAGTTGTCATTTTCACATTTTGGAAAAAGCAAAGTCTCTTGTGTCCATCGCCCAGGGGACAGCTGCAGTGTTGCTGTCTTGAGGCAGTTCAAAGTGACCGAGCAGCAAAAAGCAGCTCTGAAGTCAGTGCTGCAGTTTTGATGCTCTGAAACTCACTGAAGCTGAGGTTTACTGCATGTTAGACCCAAAACACAGCCATGAATAATGAGGAGAATCAGTACAACCTTTCTGAACACGGCGCTTGAAGAAACCAGGATTTTATTCCGCTGTTAAAATATCTAAATCACGCCCTGAATGACCTGCACCGTGCTCTGCAGACCGGGAGTTCAGATTATTAAAATAAAACTCAAAATGTCATTTGCCCGACAGTCCATCATCACAGTGAATGAAACAGTCTTGCAGGGATTCATTTCTTTAGTAGTTTCCATGTTAATGGGTGTGAAGTCTGTCAGCTGCTCAGATGGAGGGCAAGAAGGTAGAAAAGGGTCTTCCTATAAATCTACTGTATTGATGTCCTCATGTTTCCCTGATGTTCAATGAATTTCTTTTTATGCTGTTTACACTGGTGTAAAAAAAAAAAAAATCTGATCTAGGCCACTTTTTTCTGCTTGTCCTCGGAGTTAAAATCTTGTTTTTCTTCAAACAAATTGGAAAATCTGCAGGAATGAGATAATACCACTTGGTTTTTTCCAGACTTTTCTTGAATCAAGCGTCATTTTCTTGATCCTAAAGGCTGATCTGCCTTGTTTCAACACATTTATAGTTGTTCCCAGACAAAAAAAATGAAACAAGTGAAACTGGGATTATCTCATCTCAAAGATTTTTTTTTTCAACCTTGTTTTTAAGACCCACCTTATGCCTTAAAAACAAGATTTTAAACCCTGATATGAATAAAGTGAGTCTGGCTCTGGTTAACTCACAGCAGAGGCGTACTGGTTCCAGTTCCCGAACTCGTCCTCCCAGTACCAGAGCCACTCGGTGGTGAGGACGAAGTCCGGGTGCAGGACAGAGGAAGCAGTGGAGAGGCGTCGCACTGCGCTCGACCCGCGGGTCATCGTGTCGAAACAAACGGGCTCAACGCCACAACTGCAGAGCCGAAACAGAGGCAACAAGAGATGCTACATCCTCCAAACACAGGAAAATGAGCAAAATCAACATGTGACACATAAAAAACCGTAAATAAGCAGCGTACCTGTATGTTTTCTTAGGGACGCAGTAGTCCTTCTCGATCTCCTCGCTGTCGGGCAAAGCGGTCCACTGCTGTCCCTGTCTGAGCTCCCATCTGTACGGCAGCTTGTTGTGGGCTTTAAAACATTTGTCTAAGGCGAGAACATCCCCAGACACCTCAGTTATAAAATAAACAATATATATAATACATATAATATGGATAAAGATGAAATTAAAGGAGCAGTTCACCCAACAATCATCGAGTCACCCTCGTGTTGAATCTAGGGCTGTGTGATACACCCAAAAAATAAAGTCTCATTTTTTCCCCCACTCTTTTTATGATTTTAATCTAGATTTTTCTTGTTTTTCCACTCACAAATTTGTGCATTTATGCATTTCTGGGCATGCAGGTTCTATTTAAATTAGTGAACTGTGTCTTTTTTTTTGGCAGAGGTATAACATTACATGTTGTTTAAATCCCGATTTTATGATTCAGAGGGGGGTTTTCAAAAATAAGTTCAAATTGATCCATTTATCATCCAGGTCTAGTTGAAACAAAGGTTATTATTTTTAACAAAATCTAATGAAATAACCAAAAACCTGCTGTGAAAACATGATACGTAAGTGAATCCACTTTTTGTCCCATCCCGTTTTTCCTTGCATCAGTCTAACTGTGAAGCACTCACCGCCATGTTTACAGTGTCCCTTGATGAAGTACAAGCATATCTCAGTTTTATCTGAAGGGACACAAGCAAAAAGTACAATTTTAGGTAATAATCTGATATTTTTTACATGAATACAAGTCTGGGTTTGCAGGTGTATGTTATGTTTCTGTCAGTTTAGTTGGCATGAAAATCCGAGGAGAGAGACGTCCATCTGATGTCGAACTGCCTTACGATCTTTACCTTTCTGAACATCATTCCGCGGTCTTTTGTTTGGTCCATCATCGCTGTTAGCATAAGCTGCGTTAGCCCGTGCTGGATGCTGCTGGTTGCCTCTGTTGCCCCTGTTGCCTCTCAGAGCCTCTTTGTTAGTATAGACATACTTGAGGGTGTTGATGAGTGGGGCAGGCACGCCTCGGGCCTGCAGGGTTTTGGACGGATGCGGCTCGTGGAAGTCGTGCGCCTTGTAGCAGGAACAGTCTCCATGCAGGTGTTTCTCACAGATGTGGAGCTTGGTGCAGCCGTCGCCGTCCCGACACTCGCCAAACGGCCCGTCGCCTTTGTTGTACTCGCTGCATATCTTTTAGGAAAAAAAGTAACAGCGAGAAAATGTGGGTACAATCACAACAATCGTGCATGCAGCCAGATGTCTATCTTTCAAAGAATTCAAAGGAGTCCTCGAGAAATGTGAACCTAACGACACAGGATATCATCATTCCTGATCTTTCTCGGACTTACGGGCGGCAGCATGAAGTTGTCGTTCTGCAGCAGCAGCGTGCACAGCTCCGTCCTGTCCAGATCCTCCAGTCCGTGCTCCTCAAGCAGCTTCACATTATGATCAGACTGCAGCTCGTGGGAGAAGTAGCACTCCCAGCAAACAGGCCTGCAATGGCCCTTTACAGGCCCACTTTGGGCAGTCTTAAGGGCCCCCAGTGGGCAGCCCGCGCAGGTCCCCTGAGAATTTGCTCATTGGCAAAACGTTGGCCCGTCAGTGCTGGTCCCGCATGGGCAGCCCTCATTAACCCCTAAGGAAGCCTGCACTGGCCCTGTATGGGCCCACTTAGGGCTGGCTACAGGGCGCACAGCAGGCAGCCTTTACCTAGCCTTCAGGAAGCCCTCACTGCCCTCACTAGGCCCACACTGATTTTGCAGTTAAATTAATCTACAACAATAAATCAGTTCCACACATAAATGTATCTCAGCTACTAGTGTAGTTTCCTTTGGGAGTTCCATACATCTAAAATGGATGCGGTCATTGATATATATGCATTGTCAAAAATGTACAATAGTCAAAAGGATTCAAATCAATTCATTTATTAAATACAAACACATTACACTGAATGAAAAATGTTCTCCTCTGCACATTACAGCCTTATTCATTTAAGACATCATCAAGTTCAAGTTCAAGTTCAAGTTTGATTTGTCACATGCCTGATGTACAAGTACAGTAACAGTGAAATGCAACGGTGACAACTCCAGCACTGTGCAAGTAAAATGGATAAAAAAGAAATAAAAATAGAAAGAATATATATACACTCCTATATACAATATACAATTACAATTATGAACATAAGTGTGCATTAGTAATAAATAGAAGTAAGAAAGGAAATAGAAAATGAATGGATGGATGGGAACATGAAGGCACTGACCCACATCCATTTGAGCTGCCAATACAATGAAGAGAAACTCACTCCAACGGAGGTTCAGAGTCAGCATGACACCATGAACCAAGTGGCAGAACCTGACGCCCGGTACTGGGATTCAGGAACTGTCCGACTTGATCCGGCCTTTCCCCTCCAGTGTTTGCGTGTTGCTATCTATCAGTAGTGTAGTGTGTAGTGTAACAGTTGCAGTTGCAGTCCGTTCGGGAGTGGGGGTGAGAGTGTCAGACAGCAGGGGGTAGTAAGGTGAAAATGTAGAGACTTACATACTGTTGGTGATCCCCTAACTCTTCCTACTAAACATGGTCAACGGAACATCAGAGGAACTGCAGTCAAAATTCAAATATGAATGATTCAAATTCAGTTACTAGTGGCACATTTTTCAGCCCATACTTCAAACAAAAAAAAAAGCAAAAACTGCAAAAACTCTGACCTCTGATGCTGAAAATATATTCTTGTGTGCTGCTAACATGTCCATACTTCTATTGAGGTGATGTGTTGATTGGCAAAGCTCACTCTTCCCCCAAGGTCTCTTGGGTAGTCAGCCGACGATGGTAGCGCTCCATTCGTCCACCCACTGTCTCTTGAATTCCGTAGCCAAACCTTAATCTCATCCTCAACTTCAAAATCCTGAGGACTTGGCTGGAGGGAGCATTTTCTTACAGCCTCTGAAACATAAAAGTAAAGGGGCCTATATAAAATACTGTGTGTAGTAAGCAGTATCTATATGCTATATGCAGGGTTTCCTCTAGGATTTTTGAACCAAACAGACCTAACAATTCAGCTACCAATGAATAAGCAGTAGTATGCATGTGATAACAGAGATTGAAAAATAAGCCGAAGTGATACCTCTTCTCTGAATAGACAAGCTAAGCCAGTGTGCTGCTGTTAGCCAGTGAAAATAGCGCGGAGTGGCAACTCTTCGCTTTGTTAGACAATCTATGTCAGTGCGCTGCTGTAGCTGGAAAGTTTTTTTACCTTTTGGACTCGTACGGTGCTGGTGCAGTTGTTATGTTTTTTCTTGGTGGTGCAGGTGCAGGTGAAACCACTGGAGGGGTTGTGCCTCCCAGATTTGCTTCCCTCCATGTGATTTTCCCCAGACATACATCCATATTCCACACAAAAACAGCATTTCATTCAAATTATGTCAAATTCGGTGATATTCGGCGTTAAAAAAAAATAGATTGCCTTTTATTTGGCAAATTTAGGCCCTACAATGTTAACATTAACAATAACATTAGGGTCGTTTTCACAAGCTTGACCAAAAAATTGGATTAAATTTAATCTTGCCCAGGTACCTTTCTCTTGCCCTTTTCTCTCCCTCTGCAAGCGCACAGCAATAGTAATCAAACAGGCGAGTGATGACTAAAGTTAATTGCAGTGTAATGTAACATTTCATGATATTTAAATTATCATTTCAAACTGATTATGATATGTATATTTGCGCAAATAAAGGCTACATAGCCTATATATGTGTATATATATCCATTTAAAATTGTTTTAACATCTGGAAGGAAAAAAAATCATCATTCCGAAGGTGTGGCGGCTTTTATTTTGCCGTGGCGGTGCGCCACGATGAATTACATGTAGCGGAAACCCTGTGAGAAACAGGATCATAAGGACCACTAGCCCAGGGGTGTCCAATCCTGTGCCATGGAGGGCCGAGAGGCTGCAGGTTTTCATTCCAACCAAGACCTCCACCAGAGGCCTGTACCATAAAGCTAGATTAACATAGCCGGGCTTTCTCTTACTTATCTGGCTTCACTTAACCAGACATCCGCACTCCAGATTTTCGGTACCATAAAGCCGGCTATTAACTCACTAATTCAACCCAGGCTTTTCCAATCTAGATCTGCGCTCACATAAAAAGGGCGGTGTTTGCTGCATGTGACCAGCCGCATACTTTACAACGATGGAGCAGACGTCAATAATCCAGGCAAAAAGCAACACAGTTGCAGTAGCCAAAAGACGCAAGGAATGCTGGCAAAAATCGCCGACTGTGTCAATGCATAAATTAGTGCGATTATAATCTGACTTCCCCACCATGACCGCACGAGTCGATCTGACTACAGTAACATTTGTGTGTTCAGTAAATGAATGTGTCTCCCACTCAGCCACACACTCCTGCAGAGGAACTGGCCCTCTCTCATAGTGAGGGTAGACCCTTGGTGGAGGTCTGCCCTCAGTTTGAGTTTCAGCAGAATCGTCACTTTGATTCAACCGGTTTTGATATTTCATTTTATAAACCATCTGACGCCTCGTGTTTATTCTGCTGGTTAAAATATTATTTCACTGTCACTTAAAGACTGTGAAACATTTGACACCAACTCTCATGTGGACTTTTCAGGGCAGACTCCCTAAATACTAAATATGAGCAAACTAATGGAAATCTAAAGGAGACCAGAGGCTGGCGTGTATTTTATCAGACTTTTATTTAACCCTCTGAATTAAATTCTCCTCATTTATTTTCAAAAACATTTTTTTATAAAAAATATTACATCAGTCTACAAGATCAATTATTGGTTGGGCAGTGCGGAGTCATAAGTTAAAAAAAATACAAGAAGAATTGTAAAATGTATTAATTTGAATTTTATAAAAGAAGAAGAAAGGGGAAATGGGCAGGCCATTTTCCAAGAGAGCTGATTGGTCAGTAGGTGGGGCTTTTCTACCTGCTGAGCTCTTATCCTGAACTTAACCTGCTCTGGAGCAGGTTAGGTGTTCAGCATATGTTACCACGGCAACGTAGCCCAATAAAAAGTAAGCCACCTTTATGGTACAGAAAAGCCAGGGTTAAGCCTGAAGTTAGCTCACTAAGCCGAGATCCAGCTTTATGGTACAGGCCTCAGGTGATTTCACTGATTAGCTCCTCCTTTCTGATACAAGGTGAGGTGATCAGTGAAGTCACCTGGTCAGTCACCTAGCTAGTTCGAAAAAATGGCGAATGGTCGGAATCAACTAAAACCATATTCAAATACAATCCCAGGAGAACACACACTATGACAATATTTGCTGTAACATTAAACTTTAAGATGAAACATTCCAATTAAAACTCACCTCCGGAAAACACCACCTTCAGCCAGGAGACGTAACAGTTGCGTTCTGTTCCGGTGAGGCATGTTGTGAAGAGGCTCAAGTGCGTAGTGATATATGGCACCTCTTCAGCAAAAAATAGTTCCAAGCATGTAGCGCTCTATTGCAGTCATTGAACTTTACATTTGTAGCGTAAATAAATAAATAAATAAAAAATAATAATAAAATAATAAACCATTTAATTTTGTTCCTAATATGCAGGGTCATATATTTCTTTTAAAGCTTTGAGTCTTTTTGATTTTAATTGAGTTTTTTTTTTATTTATTTTTCACTTTTTCTTTCTTTTATGACTATGAGCCAATGGTTGGAAGCCAGACATATTTTTACCAGCAACTGTAAAATGGTAAACTGTTAATTTTGAACCCTGCTAAACCTTTTAAAACATCAATTATCTATTAAAAATCAGAGACTTTTCTTGTTAAAAACAAAAAGTAATATTTGTTCATGAGTTTTTAAGTGATCATGTGCAGACACAATCCAATTCAAATAATGGATTTTTTATGCTTTCTGTGCAGAGGCTATAAATGTTGTGTCTCTCTGAATTTCAAATTACATAGAAAAAAAAAAAAAGCCGCCAAAGCGTGGGAAATGACTTTGGGCTGCCTGCACAAAACCAGCATGGGCCCAACGGTACAAAAGTTGCTCTGGACCCAAATGGGCTGGCCCACACTGGGCCAACATGGGCTTTCTGTGGGCAATCCACTATTATGGGCTGCTTACGGAGAGCCCGTGGTGAGCTCAGAGCTTTGGGCCTTGCCTGGGCAAGCCAGCACTGGGCCGGTGTAGGTTTGGTCTGGGCTGGCCCTAGCCCACAGTGCCCGCAAAAAGCCTGTGTGGGCCCCACTGGGGCATGTTTGCAGGGGACCTTCATGCTGCTCCATGAACATTTCTGATCACAGGTTAAAGGAAGAAAATCAACTTATCCTCCAATTCAAATCTCTGTTGTACAACATGAAGTTCACATCAATTCCAAAATCATATTTTTATCCCAAATCATCAAAATAATAATTTAGAGAGCTAATACTTTCAGTACAAACTCGTCTGTAACTAAGGTGCATCATGAGAAACATAAATCATGTCATAAATTTCAGCTTTAAAATATTCTGCGTCCCTTCAAACTCCTTTGCTAACAGTGGATTTTCAGCCAGCAGCTGTTCCTCAGCAGCTCAGCCACAATAATGTACAAAAAGAACACACAGTTCATCCAAACTAACAAACAATAATGTTTCCCACACAGCAGCAGGACACAACATGTCTGCATCTCAGCAGAATCTCTTTGAACCGACTCACATCAAGTTTTCAGGCCACCAACACTTTTAGCCATTTTAGCATTGAAGCTAGCAGACTTTAGCTCGCTAACAGTTTAGCATAAGTCAATGGAGATCAACACAGAAAGAATTAGCATGGCGGCTAGCAAACATAAAGCCTCATGCTCCCAGTTTGCACACACTCGGACACTCGGCCTTCTCTCTCTGTTTTTCACCTTCAAATGAATTTCTCCGCTGTTTGAACTCAGTTTCTTCCCAGTTCAACATGAACGTTTGGCTCCGCCCCTCCACCTTCACTCCCGCCACCAGGCTGTCAGGAGGCGGGCTCAAGCCTCTGATTGGCTGAGTCACACTAAACTGCAATTTATTGGCTTTTTAGCACAAAACATTCCCTTGTTTTTCCATGAAACTTTTTTTAAACACAAAAACATGCAAACATATAAAATATTGATTTATTTATTCCGAGTGTTTTAGTGTGACGTTCTAAATATTGATTCAGATATTTATTTATTGGTGGTTTAACCGCTCTGGGCTACACTTCTATACAGCAGTTTGACATCCATTCATCACATTCCATAATGTGAATGGATAGTTGATATAGTCACTGAAGAATTCATAATAATAGAGAAATTAAAAACAAATATCTGGATCAGCTGAACAAGTTGTGAGCTGAGATCAAACTTGTGTCTATATTGTGTTTTGTTCTGTCCATCAGATTCCTGTCAAGTCAAACTGGACCCAAACACAGCAAACAGACACCTCGAACTGTCTGAGGACAACAGGAAGGTGAGACTGGTGGAAGCGAAGCAGCCATATCCTGATCACCCAGAGAGATTTGACTCCTATCCACAGGTGCTGTGTGGAACTGGTCTGACTGGGAGATGTTACTGGGAGGTCGAGTGGGAGGGATGGGTTAATATCGGAGTGACTTACAGAGGAATCAGCAGAAGAGGAGACAGTGATGACTGCAGGCTTGGAGGAAACGACAAATCCTGGAGTCTAGACTGCTCTGATAGAGGTTTCACTGCCCGACACAAAAACAGAAGAACAGTCGTTCCTGTCCGTCCCTCCTCCTCCTCCTCCTCCTCCTCCTCCTCCTCCTCCTCCTCCTCCTCCTCCTCTGGCAGAGTAGCAGTGTATCTGGACTGGCCTGCTGGCTCTCTGTTCTTCTACAGCGTCTCCTCTGACGCTCTGATCCACCTCCACACCTTCACCTGCACCTTCACTGAACCTCTGTACCCTGGGATTTGGTTAGGGGTTTACGGTGCCTCAGTGTCTCTGTGTCCGATGGAGTAATGAAACACTCAAACTGCTGCCCAGAGACAACTGCTGAAACACACACACACACACACACACACACACAAACACAAAAAGACACATACACATACACACACACACACACACACACACACACACACACACACACACACACACACACACACACAAAAACACACATACACACACACACACACACACACACACACACACACACATGTACAACAACATGGATATTTGATCTGCAGACTTTGAACCAGACACAATCTACTGACTGAGGATTCATTCACTTTTCTAAAATTAAACTTTATTGTAAATGTGAACTATTGGAGATGATTTTACAGTTTTTCTCGATTGCTAAAACACAAAAACTGGTTCCTGTAGCACAAAAACCCAAACCTTTTTGTCCCAGAAGCACACACACATTTCCCATAACCATAAACACAATTCACCTGTTTCCACACGTTTCAATATTCAAAACTCTTTCTGCAAAACCTTACACCAAAGCAGCCAGATAAATCATTCACTGCAGTGTGTGTTCATTCAGCAAACACACACTCTCAATATAATTAACTCAAGTTATCATGACCTAAACTCAGAGACCACACCTTTCTCCAGGTGCAAACACTCCGCCTAAAAACTGTTAACACACCAGTCAGAACTGTGGGTCAGTAAATAGGCCTGGAGGCTTGTTCATGTGCTTTGGAACAGTGTAAAGTGTAAAGTGTAAAGTGTAAAGTGTTTGTAAAGTGTCCTTGAGTGTTTGTGAAAGGTGCTTATAAATAAAATGTATTATTATTATTATTATCGATGAAGCAGGCTTCAATCTGACAAAAAGGCGCAAAAGGGGCCGCAACATCATTGGACACCGAGCAATCACACAAGTTCCAGGCCAGAGGGGGGAGGCAGCATCACCACGTGTGCAGCTGTTAGCAATCGTGGCATCCTCCACCGCCATGCCATACTGGGTCCACAAGGGGGGGTATTTCCCATGCTGCCTGGCAAGAGCAGACATAATGTGTGATGTTGACCAAATACTATGGCCTGACCCTGACCTGAGACAAGATCATGCTGATGCTGTTGCCGATGGTGATGAACCTGTATATGTGCTGAATATGGAAATATTGTGAATAAAACCTATTGTGGACATTTTGGTGGCAGCGTTTTGAATTAATCCCTCCAGTGTGCAACAAACACTCATGTAGTCTGTGTTTTGACAGCTTGTGTGTGTTGTCTGAGGGTAAAAACTAATTGGGACCCAGAAGTTGGATGTTTGTACCGTTGGGTGTGAGTTTTTAGAATTGTGTGTGAAGATTTGAGAAAATGGTGAGTTGTTCCAGGAATTGTGTCTAAGCAATTGAGAAAAACTGTAAACCGATGATGATGGCACAATGTTTTCAGTTCTTCATGCCTGTCATGACCTTGTTGGCCTCTAGGTGGAGCGGTGAGCACATCCATTCTGCCTGGAGTCCACGAGACTGGCAGGTGAAATCAATCAGCGCTCCTCCAATCAGGAGGGGAAACCATTTTGTCTCGTTTGCTTTATGACCAACAAGACCTCTGTCCCCGTGCGCCCCTCAAAATTCTGCTTTGGTTTAGTTTTTTCTCAGTTTGGTAATGCCGTGTTTTATTTATTTAGCTCCATTGGTGACTAACTCCAGTGTTTCCCTGATGTCAGCTTGTGTTTAAATCTCACTCTGTTTGTTCAGAGCCACAGACACTAAGAGTTCAAATGTAAAGCTAATTTCTTCTGTCATCCGTTCTTCTCTGTTTCTGGAATTGAGAACAGACCCGCCGCTTGACGATGTTAAAGGGGAGCTTCTTGTGGAAGTAAAGCTCCTTTATTGTGGAATCTGCCCAACTTTGGTGCCTCATGTCCAAAATTGGGACGTCCCTCTTGGCTCCTCCTGATTTGACTGTTATCCCACCACTGAATGGACTTTTCCAGTCATAATCCCCCCCACAGGTTTGGGCTAGAAGGTCCCTGCTGTGTCTTGTAGTGTGCCAGAATCTGAGTTAACCAATCACACGGGACCCTGGATCCAGACGCACCGTGACGTAGAATAAAGGTCATGGTGGTTGGGCTGTTGGATGGACCAATCACACAGACCTTCACTCCAGAGGTTATAGGAAAACCCACCACCTGGCCCAGAGGAGTGGTGGCCCTTTTCAAACACCTTTTACTTTCTTCAGTAGCTTTGTAAAAGAACTCAGAATGAGCTGAAAACCTCATGCAGGACAACAGAGGTTATCCAACTTTTTTTTTTTTTTTTTTTGGCTTCAGTTCCCCCTTTCCATAATTTCTGAATCCAAGTTCCCCCTTTACTCAACTTCAACATTTTGCTTATATATTTATTTTGGACCTGCTGGTTAAAAAAATGTAACTTTATTTCAGCATTTCCAGCAAATTCTCATAAACTCATAACCAAATCATCTTGATATAAACTTTCTGACTGCTGAGGAAAATAAATTTAGGAAACTAAACTGCATTGGTGTTGTTTATAGCCTTCTGTTTCAGTTCCCTAAGCGGTGACCGGCTGCCATTCCAAATGCCAGATGTAAAGCAGTGGTGGAGGATTATAGCCCACTTTGTACTCTTAAAATCATATACAGACTTCCTCATGAGAAGCCCTGATGATACATCTGTGGATCCTGGAGCTGCAGGTTTATGGAAGTGAGACACAGGTGAGGAGCGAGAAGATGGAAAATAAGCCAATGAGAAGCACCAATTACAATCTGACGACCCCCGAGAACAGATCTGAGCCCACTGACCACTTCAGTTCTTAATGAAAAATAACATTTAAAGACTTTAAAGCTCAACTAACCCTTTGAAACGTGAGCAAATTCACATAATTTCTTTGAAAAACATACATGCAGGCGATGAACAAATTAGCAACAAATGACCTGAGAATTAGCATGAAATTGATAAAATTAATAATAAAATGATAAAGATGAAGAAGAAAAACAACCAACGTGTTAGATTATGATACAGGGAAAATACCCATAATTATCCTGAAATTTAAAAACAACCACTTAAAAATTCCCACAAAAAAAAAAAAAAAGTCAATTTTGTTCAGAGGGTGAAGTAAAACTTTTCAACTGTAAATAAAGAAGAGCTAAACAAGATCCTCCATGAATTTTATGGAGCTTTAATTTCTATAATAAAGAGAATGAAATGCCTCAGAAGAGTCAGCAGCACGGACAGTACCTGCTGAGGCAGAGTCAGCACCATGGACAGTACCTGCCAAGGCAGATTCAGCGCCACGGGCAGTGTCTGTCACAGCAGATTCAGCACGACGGACAGTACCCGCTAAGGCGGATTCAGCACCACGGACAGTACCCGCAGCAGCAGATTCAACACCACGGACAGTACCCGCTAAGGCAGATTCAGCACCACGGACAGTAGCCGCCACGGCAGATTCAGCACCGCGGACAGTACCCACTAAGGCAGATTCAGCACCACGGACAATAGCCGCCACGGCAGATTCAGCACCATGGACAGTACCTGTCAGATTTTCCAAGGAGACGTGCTGCTATACCATTGGTCTTTTTATTAATGCCTTAATGTTATCAGTTATTAATTAGCCTATCAATCGTTATTAATTTGTTTAGTCTATGAGTTTCCTTGGCCATTGATTGGTTTGCATCGGTACATTGAAATACACATTTAATAAATCACCACATCTGTGAAAACTCGTCTTTATTTCAGAGGTAAAGTGGTAACAGCCTGAAAAGGTGATTATATAACTCTGTTCAGCCTTAATGTGACTGCTTACTGTTGTTACTTTTGCTGCTTAGCCACATTAATCAGAGCTGACGTTAAATTGGAGTGACACACCCCCAGCTGAAATAAAACATCTGCCGGTGAGTTTATGAAAAGACAGATGTTTGTTCTGGCGCCGATACTGGAAAGCAGTAGCCTGTATTGAAATATAACTGTTCATATAAGTTTGTTGTAGATAAAAACCAGCTGTGCTGCTGAGTCGCTGTCACGGCACCTGTTAGCTTAAAAATGACTGAGAAGTCAGCAGAAGTATTACTATCAGTCCATGAAAAAAACTTTTTTTCCGTGCTGCTGACTCTAGTTAAGCTCTAAAATTAGATATGAAAATGAACTCAAATGCTTGTAAACTAGCCCAGTGATCTGCGATGCCATTTCATTTGAAGTGATTTCATTTCTGATCCACAACTGTGGAGTGGTTTCCCAGACGGGAATTAGGCTACGCTCAGTCGCAAACTAAAATGCCCTTTTAAACTGGAATAACTCCAAATCACTTTCTGGAACTCTCTGGCCTGAAATAGTTCTAGATTAACCGTAATCTTGATTTAAATGATTTGATTCCAGGCTGAAGGTTAGTGTTAGTCCAGAGGTAAATGAAGGTTTAAATGAAATGTCCAAGGCAGCAGGTTGAACTTCAGATTTTTAGTTTTTTGTTTGTCAGAGGAGTCACTCCTCCAGCTCCAGCATTAAAGTGTGTATTATTATTCTTATATTCCCTGCGTCAGACAGCTGAACATGATTTTAACATCACATGTACAACAACATGGATATTTGATTTGAATCTAGTTACTG
>NC_044002.1:24747399-24842399 GCF_902150065.1 Myripristis murdjan | reverse complement strand
GAATTTTATCCCAAAAACTCAGTTTTTTACAGCATTTTGAATTTTGCTCTCATGTGAACAATTGGAGTCAATGCAAGAATGGCATTTTTAAACATCAGTTTTTCACTCATGGAGCAAATCAATCATTGTTTAAAACAAATGACCAACATCTCCATGCTGTCTAGATGAAATACGTGTATTTTCAGATTTTTGTCTTGATGACTGATTTTTTTAGTGGTTTGAAATCTGCCTTTCCATGCATAGGCGGCTGCTGTCATGTGACTGGCTTAGTCAGTTTGTGAAGCCTCACATTAACTGAAACTTGCCAATTAGCTCAGTGAGATAAAGCATTGTCCTTCATGCCAGAAACTGAGTTCAAACCTCAACTGATGCAAAATGTACATTAGAATGTCACCTTCCTATTCTCCACTTGCTCAGAATTGCCTAAAACTGCCTGGCCCTGACCATTGCTGTGCAGCAGCTATAATTTATTATTTTTTTTCCAAGGGTGACTGGTGCTTATGAGGGACGAAAAATGACAAAACAATAAATAAATGAATAAATAAATAAATACGCATATAAATATATAAATGCATAAATAATTAAATTAATAAATATTTCTACATTTATTTATTTATTTATTTCTGTTTTTATTCATGCATTTATTTATTTATTTGTGTATTTATACATTTATGCATGTATTTATTTATTTATTTTTACATTTATTTATTTATTTATTTATTCATTTCTACATTTATTTATTCATTTATTTATTTATATATTTATTTTTACATTTATTTATTTATACTTTTATTTATTTCTACATTTATTCATTTATTTATTCCTTCTTTTATTTCTACATTTATTTATTTATTTCTACATTTATTTATTTATTCCTACATTTATTTCTGTATTTCTACATTTCCACATTTATTTATTTCTGTATTTCTGTGTCGTATGTTAATAAGGTGGGCGGTTCTTACATTAGTCTTAAGCACGATTGGTTTGTGGGTGTGATCCTATCCACTGCTGCTGCCTGGACTGGCAGTAGCAGTGGATAGCAGTGGACTAGCTAGCTAGGGCATTAACGCTCCACTACAGCCTCCTCACCCCCCGGTCGCCCGGTCGGCGCTCCACTACAACCCCTCCCTCCCTCCGGTTAGAGCCCCGCTAGCCCCCCCAAAAATCTCCCGGTGTTGACGGGTCGACGCAACGTCGACGACATGGAAAAGTCTGGCGTTGTTAATGCCCTAGCTAGCTAGTCCACTGCTATCCACTGCTACCATGACTGCTACTGCCAGTCCAGGCAGTAGCAGTGGATAGGATCACACCCACAAACCAATCGTGCTTAAGACTAATGTAAGAACCGCCCACCTTATTAACATACGACACAGAAATACAGAAATAAATAAATGTGGAAATGTAGAAATACAGAAATAAATGTAGGAATAAATAAATAAATGTAGAAATAAATAAATAAATGTAGAAATAAAAGAAGGAATAAATAAATGAATAAATGTAGAAATAAATAAAAGTATAAATAAATAAATGTAAAAATAAATATATAAATAAATAAATGAATAAATAAATGTAGAAATGAATAAATAAATAAATAAATAAATGTAAAAATAAATAAATAAATACATGCATAAATGTATAAATACACAAATAAATAAATAAATGCATGAATAAAAACAGAAATAAATAAATAAATAAATGTAGAAATATTTATTAATTTAATTATTTATGCATTTATATATTTATATGCGTATTTATTTATTTATTCATTTATTTATTGTTTTGTCATTTTTCGTCCCTCATAGGTGCTGGCGGTCCCCCTCCAGCAGAGGACACCCTAGGCGACCACATAAACTGCCTAAGGCAAGAGTGGGCCCTGCGTGCGAGAGACCCGTCTAAGAAAGCTGGAATCAGTTTTAAAGATGAAAAGAACTCCTCTGACACTGAGTAAGTTGGCTGATATTTAAATAAATTTTGAACATCTTACCTTTTTTTTTTGGAATGCCTTGAATTCTATTGACAACATTCAGGTTGAGTATGAAATTGGTCCTTTTTGATGACCCCATGACCTTTCCTCTAGCGCCACCAGCAGGCGCAGTAAGACATCTGCATTAGAAATAAAGGGCCCGTTTCTCCATAGAGCGTTTGCTGAGCACCGTACTCTGTTTCAGGCCTGTCCTGTTTAAAAATCATGCAGTGACACATTCACACCCAGGAGTTCAGTGCAACCAGACTTTTGTTAATCAGCCTCTGGGAGTTGCACAGTAAAAGCACAATATCTGACATCTGAACACATCCACTCTTCACTGAATTTCCAAAATATTCTTTGGATTTAAACTCAAAATCATGTTTCTCTAATTTGGACCCCACTGCCCCTCTTTGGTTCATGTTTTGTTTTAAGCAGGATCAGTTGGAAGACACCAGCCTCCGCTGTACCCAGCTGTGTGTCCATGAAGAGTGACCGGTCTATGGATCTTCCTTTTCAGTTCAAAGATGGACACTGCTCCACTCAGCAAAGGTAAGAATTTAAAACAATTTGTGGGTATCCAGCTCTACTGAGCAGAAGTTAGAGGCGATGATGAGAGAACTGATCTGCTGATTGAGCTCCTTCACTTCCAAGGACCAGAACTGCATTTACAGTTGGTGTGTCTCAAATCGCGCACTTCCGTCTGTAAGTACACTTTGCTGACAGTCCTCTTACTGGCACAGTGCGCGAATTTCGACAGTGAAGGGTGTCTCAATTGGCGCACTTCCCGTTGTGCACTTATCGCCACAGCTTCTTCTTCTTCTTCTCCTCCTCCTCTCTAATTCCGAACGGAGATTTACCGCCGACTACCGTCGCCCGCGAACATAGCTCTATTGATTACTGAATTTGATTGATTCTGCAATTTATCATTTGTTATTGAAGAATGTTTCGTCGGCGGCATAAAGTGATATATTAACAGAAGTAAAACGAAAAGTAAACTCAGCTTTTTTAGGTAGCTACTTCCAGTCAGTGGTGCCGTTAGGGTGAGAAGTGTCCATTGCTCCACACTCAACTTTTTGACCGTTTTGAGTGTACATCCGGGTAATTTGAAGTGCACTTCATTTTGTTAGTATTTTCAGTGTGAACGCACTTATGCACTCAAAATACTAAGTGTAATTGCAGAAGTGCGCGATTTGAGACACAGCAAGTGTGTATGTTTGTGTGTGTGTGTGTGTGTGTGTGTGTGTGTGTGTGTGTGTGTGTGTTTTCTCTACAGAGTCCATCAGCAGTGGTCCCCCAGTGGTCAGCCAGCCCCAGAGCATCAAACAGACCTGGACTCCATATTTAAGGTGTGTAAATGCGCAGCAACACCTTTTACTTCAGCTGTAAATTTTATGTAAAACAGCCATTCTGGTCATAACTTGTGGTCTCAGTGGGGTTTCCATCTCTGTAAGATGGATTTGAGGTTTGTGTAGGAGCCATGAAGTAACATATGATGAACTGTAATTTTGTGGTTTAAATTTGGGTTATTTTGGTTATTATATTTTGTTATTTTTTGTTGTTGTATATTTTTAATATCACAGTAACTGGGTCACAAGGATATGGGTGGTAACCTCCTAGTTAATATAATCACCTGGGCACTGGCACGGCGGGAGAAATAACAAAGAAAGAGGGTGAGTGACGGGAGAGGCCGTATTTTTTGTTGACCGCTGTTTTTGCTTTTGATCGCTGTGATTTTTTTTCCCTCTCTCTTTTTCATACTTTGAGCACGTTACAATAAGTTGTTCTAATTCTTTAATAAAACTCGTTAAACGTATTTTTTTATCTCAGCGAATATTTTGTTTGTACAGCGTGTCGGACAATCAGCAAACACCCTAAGCTCAGCCTCTCAGCGACTTCTTTGTTTATGATAATAGTCGCTACATTTTTGTCAACAAAAAAAGGCATTAAGGAAAACAACACCGGACAGCGCAGGGGATTCAAGGATCAAATGGGAGAACGGATCATCGGAGATAAATGACGGAGGAAGGCACCGGCTCTCAATTATTACAACATCGGGAGACGCACTCAAAAGCCAGGTATGCTTACCGGTGTATATGCGCATTAAGCTGTGTAATAATGTAAGGAATGCGGCTTGCATATGCTCTGCTCTGAGTCCACTGGGGACAATTGTTTGATTGAACCGGTTGGGAGAGTGGTCATCCCGATTGCTGGCATTGATTGTGTGGATCCGGTGCTGTAAATTCTCCTTGCTGCCAGATGAAGAATCTGAGCTTTGTCTCTTTGACATTGCCGCTGCGCTGCTGATGTGTATGTGACGTTTTCTGGAGGAATTTCTTTTCGGTCTGTGGAAGTGTTTGGATGCAGAAATGTATTGATAAGGAACTGGAAAAAGGAAATAAAAGAGGAAAATGAGTCAAATAAATGCTGTTGTTTCAAGTGCTGAAATGGAGAGTGGAAAAAGGCAACCAAAGCTCACTGCAAAGGCTATGGAGAATAAAATTGAAAAGCTTCAACGGGAAAGGAAAATGAGTGTGAATAAAGTTAAAGGGCTCATACCACAAATGAAATCATTCATGAGAAACAAGGGAAATGTCTCACAGGTACAATCTCTTTTGGAGAGTTTAACTGAATATTGTGAAAATGCCACCATGTCACATAACATGTTGTTTCCTTTACTCCCTGAGGAAGAACAGAAGAGACACAATGAATGGTTTTCTAGCATTATGGGCTACAGCAATACATTTAAAAGGGATGTTGAACAATGGTTGAATGAACCAGAGGAGTTAATCCACAATGTCTTTCATGCTCAAGCTGATTCTGGTGAAATAAATAAACAAGTATTCTCCCCAGCAGCTGATGAACCTCAGCTATCAGCTGCTTCTATAATCAATACAGATGACATGCAAGACAATGTAAAACCAAGCGACAGTGTGTCAAATGTGGGAAGCGGAGGTTCCAAATCACAAAACTCTGCTGCAGGAAGAAAGTCTGTTGCTTCCAGTGTTTCTTCTGCACGTCTCAGAGCAGAGGCTGACTTGGCAGCTTTAAAGATGAGGCAAAAATTATTAAAAGACAAACATGAACTGGAAGAAGAGGAGGAATGGCTACATAAAAGGAAGGAGCAGCTTAAACTGGATGAGGAAATTGCAGCAAACATGGCTAAACTGAATGTGCTCAAGTCTCGGAGCATCCTAAGTGGGAAAACCTCTGTAACTAAGTGCTCAGATGGAATGAACTCCTATATGGAAAAGGGACAAGGGAAAGCACAGATCCTCAGTGCTAAAGCAAAGACATTTGTACCCCAAATGTCACAACAGGAAATCAGATATATTCATCAAGAGGCAGGAACAAGACCTAAGGAGAAAAATCCATCTCAGTTAATTTATCCTGAACTTATGTCACTTACCAACTATGAACCCAAGCTGCATGCAGTGAATCACAGTCCTCAGGAAAGGACACAAATGCAAGATGGAAATGCCTTAGAGGTAAATATTGTTCCAAATGAAGATCAAAACAATATGTTTGGCATTATGAGGAAACAAAATGAGATCACAGCACTGTTGGTACAGCAGCAATGCCTTTCTTCGTTACCTAAGAGGGAGATACCAGTGTTTGATGGTGATCCATTAAAATATCACACATTTGTGAAAGCTTTCGAGAACAGTGTGGAGAGGAACACTGCGAATCACAGTGACAGACTGTATTTTTTGGAACAGCACACAAAAGGTCATCCCAAAGAACTGATAAGAAGCTGCCAGCACATGGAGCCTGAGAGAGGATATGTTAAGGCAAAAGCTTTGTTAAAGGAGCAGTTCGGAAATGAGCAGAAGATTGCATCCGCATACATGGAAAGAGCTCTTTCATGGCCATCAATCAAAAATGAGGATGTAAAAGCTCTGCAAGATTATAGCCTTTTTCTCAGAGGTTGCTGTAACATCATGGAAGAGGTGCAATACCTGCATGAACTGGACATGCCGGCTAACATGTTAACCATCATAAGAAAGTTGCCCTACAAATTCCAGGACAAGTGGCGATCTACAGCCTGTGAACTGCAGGAAAGGCGAGGCCAGAGAGCTACATTCATTGACATTGCAAACTTCATTGAGAGACAAGTGCGGATTCTAACTGACCCAGTGTTTGGAAACATACAGGACGCTCCATCACTGACAACTAATAGAGGCATGAATAAGCCTAATCAACAACCTCATTCTGGAATTAAGGGAACCAGCTATGCCACCACTGTAGCCCCTGTGATAAACAGAACTCAGCCTGGAGCTAAAGGAAAGGAGCGTGTCGAGCCGGCAAGGAGGACATGCATCTGCTGTGGAAGAGGACATACATTAGATTTGTGTCCACAGTTGGGAAAGAAGGCACACAAAGAGAAGATAGGCTTCTTAAGAGAAAATGGTGTCTGTTTTGGCTGTTTGTGTAGTGGACATATCAGCAAAGTTTGCAGAAAACGGATTACCTGTGCAGAATGTGGTCTGAAGCATCCAACTGTACTTCACATTCCTCAAAGAGAAAAGGACAAAGATTCTGACCACGCTGAGAGGAAATCAGAGGTGTCAGTGGACAGCGCTCTGATGTCCAGTGGGCTTACAGGGGCTGGTGATCATGACTGCAAACTTCCCATAGTTCCAGTACAAGTGAAGTCGAAGAAGGGCAGTAAGATTGTCACCACCTACGCTTTCTTGGACCCAGGAAGCTCTGCAGTATTCTGTACAGAGGCCTTAATGGAGAAGCTTGATCTTGCAGGAAAGAAAGTCCATATTTTGCTATGGACAATGGGCCAAGAGAAAATTGTGAGTAGCCATATTGTGCCAGGACTGGAAGTGGCTAGTTTGACTGACGAGCATTTCTGTGAGTTGCCCAAGGCTTATACACAAGCATACATGCCTGTTCACAAGGGAAATATTCCAAAACAGAGTGATATTCAGAAATGGCCTCATTTAAAGCATGTCCATTTGCCTGAGATTGATGCAGAGATTGAGCTGTTGATTGGGACAAATGTTCCTAAAGCCTTGGAACCCTTGCAAGTCATTCGCAGTGTTGGAAATGGACCCTATGCAATCAGGACAATGCTGGGCTGGACTGTGAATGGGCCACTGAAAGGAGACAGTGGTGATGCTGTAGATGGTGAGCAGCCCAAGTTAACAGTGAACAGAGTGTCAATTGTGGATTTGGACCAACTTTGGCAGCAGCAGTTTAAGGCAGACTTCCCCGAATGCAGCATGGACGAACAGCCTGGCATGTCAAGGGAAGATCGGAAATTCATGGAGCTGGTCACAAGTTCAGCAAAGCAGGTCAATGGCCATTATCAGATCAACTTGCCATTGAGGGAAAAGGACATTAGCATGCCAAATAATAGAAAAATCGTTGAGCAGCGTGCCTTACACCTGAAGAGGAGGCTTCAGAAGGATTCCTCATTTCGTGCTGACTATACGGCCTTCATGAATGATCTTGTTGCCAAAGGCTACGCTGAAAGGGTGCCTGAAGTGGATTTGGAACATAGTGATGGCAGGGTCTGGTACATCCCGCACCAAGGTGTTTACCATCCTACAAAAAAGAAGATCAGGGTTGTTTTTGACTGTGGGGCAAGTTTCCAAGGAACATCACTTAATGCTCATCTCTTACAGGGACCAGATCTTACCAGTTCGCTGATTGGAGTGGTGAGCAGATTCAGGAAGGAATCAGTTGTGATCATGGCGGATGTGGAATCAATGTTTCACCAGGTCAGAGTGCCACCAGAGGATGCTGATTTGTTGAGGTTCCTCTGGTGGCCTGCTGGAGATTTAAGTCAAGACCTTGTGGACTTCAGGATGAAGGTGCATCTCTTTGGGGCAACGTCCTCTCCCAGCTGTGCCAATTTTGCCCTCAGGAAATGTGCAGAGGACAACAAAGGACAGTGCAGCCAGGAAACAGTGGATAAGGTTCTACATTGCTTTTATGTGGATGACTGTCTTGTGTCTGCGGCTTCAGAGGAGAAAGCTGTGTCTCTTTATCATGAGCTCGTTGTGATCTGTGCTAAAGGTGGATTCCAACTCACAAAGTGGATAAGCAACCGGCGGGGTGTTCTAGCTGCAATACCTGAAGAGCACAGAGCTAAGGACATGAAAAAGTTGAACATGGACCAGGATTTGCCACCTGTGGAGAGAGTGCTTGGTGTGGAGTGGTGTATCCAGTCTGATACCTTCAAGTTCAAGATTGTTGTTAAGGACAGACCACTCACCAGGAGAGGAATCCTCTCTACGGTCAGCTCCATCTATGATCCTCTTGGTATCTTGAGTCCTGTTGGCTTGTCTGCAAAGAAGATCTTAAGGGATCTGTGTAGGAGAGCACTTGGCTGGGATGATGCCATACCCCACACCGTGGCTCAGGAGTGGACAAGTTGGCTGAGTGAACTTTTCCATTTGGAGAAATATAACATCATGAGATGTCTGAAACCTCTGGACTTTGGCAAGGTGACTACAGCACAATTACATCATTTCTGTGATGCAAGTGAAGATGGGTATGGAGCAGTGACTTACCTGCTGTCACAAAATGCACACTCACAAGTACGCAGTGCTTTTGTCATGGGCAAGGCTAGGGTGGCGCCATTGAAATCTGTGACCATTCCCCGAATGGAGCTCATTGCTGCCACCATGGCCAGTCACACTGATGTTTTGTGGAGGAAAGAGCTGCACATGGATCTTCTGGACTCTGTGTTTTGGACTGACAGTACTTCGGTGCTCAAATACATCAGGAATGAGACTTCCAGGATCAGAGTCTTTGTTGCCAACCGAGTCACAGAGATTCAGAAGGCTTCACAACCCTCTCAGTGGAGGTATGTTGAAACTGCAAGTAATCCAGCTGATGTCGCCTCCAGGGGTGTGAAAGTGGATGCAACATGGGTGTCGGGGGCCGAGTTTTCTCCTTCAACCTGTGAACGAGTGGCCTGTCAATCCTGGGGATGTTCATCAACTTCCAGCAGATGACCCTGAGGTCAAAAAGGCAGCCACAGTGAATGCTCTACAGGCCAGCGAGGAGGCTGATGCAGTGACCCGCATGATCCACCACTTCAGCTCTTGGATCCATTTGAGAAAGTCGTTAGCTTGGATCTTGAGATTTAAAACTTGGCTCTCATCTCTCTGTCAGAAGAGGAGACAATTGAACATGGCTCTTGCACAGTCTGGCTTGGATGTGGAACAACGACCATGTTCATTGGAGAAGGATATGGAAACATTCAAGAGAAAGATGGCTCCAAGTTGTCTATCAGTGGAGGAGCTGGAGAAATCAGAGGTGGAGATCATCAAGTTCAGACAAAGGAAGAGGTTTCCAGAGGAATTCTCCATGCTGGGAAAAGGCAAAAGTGTCAAGGGTCATAGTCACATCCACAAACTCTGCCCACTAATGGAGGATGGTGTTCTGAGAGTTGGTGGTCGGCTCAGTAGGTCATCTATGCCAGTAGAAGCTAAACATCCCATAATACTGGCAAAAGACTTACATATCTCAACCCTTCTTCTGAGACATGTCCATCAAGAGGTGGGACATAGCGGGAGAAACCACATGTTGTCCAAGTTGCGTGAAAGATACTGGATCACGGGAGCTAGTGCAGCCATAAGGAGTGTTCTGTCAAAATGTGTGACCTGTCAACGATTGAATGCTCAGCCAGTGTCTCAGCAGATGGCAGACTTACCTTCTGAAAGGATTGTTCCAGATGAACCTCCATTTACTCGGGTTGGAGTGGACTATTTTGGACCTTTTGAGGTGAGGAGCAGAAGGAGTGTTGTGAAGAGGTATGGGATAATTTTTGCCTGCATGGCCATAAGAGCAATCCACATTGAAGTGGCACCTTCACTTGACACTGACGCCTTCATAAATGCTCTCAGACGCTTTATAGCGAGACGTGGCCAAGTACGTGAATTGCGCTCTGATAATGGGACAAATTTTGTAGGAGCAGAACGTGAATTGAAGGCATCCATTGAGCAGTGGAATCAGGCACAGATTAATGACGTCCTCCTTCAGAAAGGGATAAAATGGACTTTTAACCCCCCAGCTGGTTCGCATCATGGAGGTTCTTGGGAGAGGCTAATTAGATCAATCCGCAAAGTCCTCAACTCCACCTTGAATGTACAGAGTTTGGATGAAGAAGGCCTTCACACAGTACTCTGTGAAGTGGAAGCCATTATCAATGGCTGACCGATTACAAAAGCTTCCATGGATCCTCATGACCTGGAAGCATTGACACCTAATCACCTGCTGCTGTTGAAGGCTTCGCCATCTTTGCCACCAGGAGTCTTCCAGGAGGCTGACATGTATGCTCGTAGGCGATGGAAGCAGGTTCAGTACATGTCAGACCTGTTCTGGAAGAGATGGGTTAAAGAGTACTTACCTCAATTGCAGGAGCGACAGAGATGGTCAGGAGTGAAGCGCAACCTTGTTCCTGGAGATCTGGTGCTTATAGCGGACAACACAGCACCTCGTAACTCCTGGGTCATAGGACGAGTCCTACAAACTTTTCCGGACAGAAGAGGCTTTGTGCGTCAGGTGCGCATCAAAACAAAGAGTAGCTGCCTGGATCGGCCTATAACCAAGGTCTGTTTGCTACAGGAAGCTGATGCTGGATGTGGAGCGGCTGGTATGGATTGATGCCTTGACCTCTGCTTTGACCTTTGACTTAAACTTTGACACTTTGACTGACAGTGACTGTGAAGATCATAGATAACTACAGGGCTATGTGCTGGCAACCTCTGGCCCTACTGACTTATGACTTTTCACAGGATCGGGAGGAAGGAAGAAGACAAGAAATGTAAAGTGATTATGTGGACTGATTATTTTTATTTCATGACTCCTATTGTGCATGATGTGGGTAATTATTGGGTGATAGCACAATAATTAGGGACTGGTGTGTAGGAGCCATGAAGTAACATATGATGAACTGTAATTTTATGGTTTAAATTTGGGTTATTTTGGTTATTATATCTTGTTATTTTTTGTTGTTGTATATTTTTAATATCACAGTAACTGGGTCACAAGGATATGGGTGGTAACCTCCTAGTTAATATAATCACCTGGGCACTGACACGGCGGGAGAAATAACAAAGAAAGAGGGTGAGTGACAGGAGAGGCCGTATTTTTTGTTGACTGCTGTTTTTGCTTTTGATCGCTGTGATTGTTTTTTTTTCTCTTTTTCATACTTTGAGCACGTTACAATAAGTTGTTCTAATTCTTTAATAAAACTCGTTAAATGTATTTTTTGATCTCAGCGAATATTTTGTTTGTACAGCGTGTCGGACAATCAGCAAACACCCTAAGCTCAGCCTCTCAGCGACTTCTTTGTTTATGATAATAGTCGCTACAGTTTGTGTTCTACAATTTTATAAGGAAAGTCTAATTCATATTGTTATGTCTTCAGGTTGAGTCTAATGAATTAAAGGGGAGGCAGCGCAAACATTTCACTCAGATATAAGAATAACCACAAGGTGAGCAGTGAAGGTGACCATATATTCTAATTGCAGGTCCAACAGTGTAGTGATAGTGGCTTTTTTTAAATGTACAACATGCAGCAAGGGGCCTGATGCTGTAATCAGGACTCGGCCTTAACAAGTAGTGTGTGCTGTTATCCAGTGACCCACTGGGCCGCCACCTGTTTGTGTTTTTAAAATTCATGATATGTGTAAGTTATACACTAAACAAAATCAAGAGACACAGTCTTTGGGTAAACAAAAGAAAATAGGAGTAAATGACTACAGGTGTTGTCAAATCAAAGAACAGAATAAAACAGAATCAAATCTTGACTTAGTTTTCCTGCAAATGAAATAAAACAGAAAGCTAACTACTCTGTCCTCCACACATAAATACAGTGGATGGCAAACTCCTCTTCCCTTGTGTCTCTTACAAAGAAAAAAAAACTTGCATGTGCAAATGTGCAGGGTACCCCAAATATACAAAGTCTGTTCCCAAAACAACAACAAAGAATAGAACAGGCTACTTTAAATACAAAGACCCAGACTAAACAAAGGTCTAGGCCTGAAGTAAGAAAGCTTTCAGCGAGTCAAAGAAGGAGATGCAAAGACAGAGAGGGGGGACACAAGTGCAACAGTGGAGCTTATATAGTAGAGTGGGGCATAGTTGACTGGAGGATGATGGAGGTCTGATGATGATTGACAAGGGTGGAGACCAACCATGAGAGGCCAGGAATGAGGAACAGAGATGAGCATGTAGTCGAGACAAGGGGGAGGAAGACAAAACAAATCCAACGCAGGGTGTGCAGAGCATTGGCACATAACAATATATTATTTTGTTCCAGATGCTGGAGAAGAACGCTGTCACTCTTGTGAAGAATGAGCTGAAAAGGATCCAGATGACTCTGAATCCAGATGACCTGGAATGCTTAGGGAGGCAGAAAGAGGATGAGAAGGCGATGGACGATGAGGAGGAAGAGCAGAGGAGCAGCATCAGAGAGGCTTTTCTGCAGATCACACTGCACCTCCTGAGGAGAATGAAGCAGGAGGACCTGGCTGAGCGTCTGCACAGCAGTAAGAGACTTTAAACAGTTTTAACATGATGGACTACATGTTGGTAGACCTGAGAACAGGATATCTTGGAAAAAAAAACAAGCTAATTCATGAACATGGGTCTAATGAGTACAGTTTTATAATTTGTGGGTTAGATGTGATAGAGCTGTAAATTTGAGTGTCATCAGCATATTGCAACATCTGATTATTGATACACTTTTATTTCTTTTTTTCCATTCAGAAACCTTTGCTGCAGTGTGCCAACATAACCTCAAATCTAATCTGAAGCAGAAGTTTGAATGTGTGTTTGAGGGGATTGCCAAAGCAGGAAACCCAACACTTCTGAACCAGATCTACACAGAGCTGTACATCACAGAGGGAGAGAGTCAAAAGGTCAATGATGAACATGAAGTCAGACAGATTGAAACAGCATCCAGGAAACCAGCAGGAGCAGAAACACTGATAAAATCTGAAGACATCTTTAAACCTTTACCTGGAAGAGATCGACCAATCAGAACAGTGATGACAAAGGGAGTGGCTGGCATTGGGAAAACAGTCTTAACACACAAGTTCACTCTGGACTGGGCTGACGCCAAAGCCAACCAGCATGTCCACTTCACATTTCCATTCACTTTCAGAGAGCTGAATCTGCTGAAAGAGAAAAAGTTCAGTTTTGTGGAACTTCTTCATCACTTCTTCACTGAGACTAAAGAAGCAGGAATCAGCAGGTTTGAGCAGTTCAAGGTTGTGTTGATCTTTGACGGTCTGGATGAGTGTCGACTTCCTCTGGACTTCAACAACAACCAGATCCTGACTGATGTTACAGAGTCCACCTCAGTGGACGTTCTGCTGACAAACCTCATCAAGGGGAACCTGCTTCCCTCTGCTCGCCTCTGGATAACTACACGACCCGCAGCAGCCAATCAGATCCCTCCTGAGTGTGTTGACATGGTGACAGAGGTGAGAGGCTTCACTGACCCACAGAAGGAGGAATACTTCAGGAAGAGATTCACAGATGAGGAGCAGGCCAGCAGAATCATCTCCCACATCAAGACGTCACGAAGCGTCCACATCATGTGCCATATCCCAGTCTTCTGCTGGATCACTGCTACAGTTCTGGAGGACGTGTTGAAAACCAGAAAGAGAAGAAAGCTGCCCAAAACCCTGACTGAGATGTACATTCACTTCCAGGTGGCTCAGTCCAAACAAGGGAACATTAAGTATCACGGCAGAGCTGGGACAGATCCAGTCTGGACTCCAAAGACCAGAGAGATGATCCTGTCTCTGGGAAAACTGGCTTTTGAGCAGCTGGAGAAAGGCAACCTGATCTTCTATGAAGCAGACCTGGCAGAGTGTGGCCTTGATATCAGAGCAGCCTCAGTGTACTCGGGAGTGTTCACACAGATCTTTAAAGAGGAGCGTGGGCTGTACCAGGACAAAGTTTTCTGCTTTGTCCATCTGAGCCTTCAGGAGTTTCTGGCTGCTCTTTATGTCTTTCTGACATTCATAAACTCTGGAGTCAATCTGCTGTCAGGGGAACAATCAACCTCTACAGTGTTTATCAAGAAATCTGAACTAAAATTCCTCCTCCAGAGTGCTGTGGACAAGGCCTTACAGAGTCCAAATGGACACCTAGACTTGTTCCTGCGTTTCCTCCTGGGTCTTTCAATGAAGACCAACCAGCGTCTCCTACGAGGCCTGATGACACAGACAGGAAGTAGCTCACAGACCATCCAGGAAACAGTCCAGTACATCAAGGAGAAGATCAGAGAGAATCCATCTCCAGAGAGAAGCATCAACCTGTTCCACTGTCTGAATGAGCTGAATGACAATTCTCTAGTGGAGGAGATCCAACAGCACCTGAGTTCAGGAAGTCTCTCCACAGTCAGACTCTCTCCTGCTCAGTGGTCAGCTCTGGTCTTCATGTTGCTGTCATCAGAAGGAAAACTGGATGTGTTTGACCTGAAGAAGTACTCTGCTTCTGAGGAGTTTTGCCTTTCTGTCACACGAACATAGAGACAAGCTAATACACACTTTTATCATTTGCAGAACAACGTATGGGAGGTGAGACCCTCAACATCTGCTTTTCTATTAAATTTCTATCCAAGCAAATTCAAAATTGGAGAAAACATTTTTCTGTATAGTGCGACAGTTTCACAACAACATTCTGTATCTGCTGGTTGCAGTGCTTCATTGAAGCTACACTTATATTACATGAAATATTCAAAGCCAAGATGCCATTGTTTCATGACTACACTATCACACAAAATAGAGATTATCTAGATATTTTGTTCATCATTTTATACACATTTCCCTGTAATCCAGCAAGACATATCTGGTATCTTTGGGATCTCTGCTAGAATCTGAAATAAAGTTCTGTGGGTTTGAATAAGGCTTGGCTCAGCTGCTTGGGTACTGAGCAGGACTAAAACAGGGGCTAGTTTTACACTGGTTGTAAAGGCCCTGCAATATCTGACACTTTTCCAGTGGATTTTAACTTTCTTTTACTGGTCTGTTAATCAAATGATGGTCTTCCAACAGACTATTTGTCGCATCTGCTTTTAAAGTGATTGTTCTCATTCTTACCCTTACAGTCGTATTGGTCTAATTGAATGTAATACGTTTTTTTTTTTTTTTTGGTCCATCAGCTCCGTCACCGTATTGAGCTTCTTCGAGTCTTCTCCAGAATGAATGAAGTAAATATAAACCAGCTAACAAGGTGCTTTTGAGCAGCAAAGAGAAGCTGGAGAAATGTTTTGAAGGATGTTTGGGATTCATTATCGATGCTCTTTCTAGTTTCTTTGCTTCAAAAATGTCAGAACTACTTTTTTGTGAGCTGCCACTGCATCACCACACTCTGGTCCCATATTCAATCCCCATCCTGGAGTGTTAAATAAAACCTGGCTGGCCTATCAAAAACATCAGTCACATTAAAGTATAATAATAATGTTTTCATATCTGTTCATCTTCATCCAGGCTGAGTGGCTGTAATCTGTCAGAGAGAAGCTGTGAGGCTCTGGCCTCAGTTCTCAGCTCCCAGTCCTCCAGTCTGAGAGAGCTGGACCTGAGCAACAATGACCTGCAGGATTCAGGAGTGAAGCGTCTCTCTGCTGGACTGGAGAGTCCAAACTGTAGACTGAAGGCTCTCAGGTCAGTGCTGATCAACCTGTCCAACATGAAAATGTAGTTCCTGATTTACATGAAGCTTCTACTGTCAATAAAGCTATTCAGCCTTTCACAGTAGCCATGATGCCAACATTTAGCACTGATTGAGGATATTTCATGATTTCGTCTCGTCACTGCCTCTGTTGTTAAGACATAAAAAACCAGAAAGGACTTACAGGAGCAGTTTCCTCCAAAGGGTTTTTCTTGGTTTGGGCACCACCTTTGACATATTTTTGGGTAATTTATACTGTTTTGAATGGTGATTTTTGATTTTGTTGTTCTTTTCCTGTGGTTTCCTGCTCATTTCCTGCATTTCCTGCATGTTTTGGAAATAAAGTAATTTTGTCAAAGGGTTCATTTGAAAACGCAATGATGCTCATAAATCCTGGATCTAGAAAAGCCCAGAACTGTGTGGAGCTGGAGGAGAGACAGGGGAAGGACGCTGTTTCTCCTCTGACAAACAAAAAACTACAAATCTGAAGTTCAACCTGCTGCCTTGGACGTTTCATTTAAACCTTCATTCACCTCTGGACTAACATTAACCTTCAGCCTGGAAATCAGATCATTTAAATCCAGATTACGGTTGATCTAGAACTATTTCAGACTGGAGTTATTCCAGATTAAAAGGGCATTTTAGTCTGCGACTGGGCGTAATCCCCGTGTGGGAAACCGCTCTACAGTTGTGGATCAGAAATGAAATTACAGAGCAGATCACTGGGCTAGTTTTACAAGAATTTGAGTTCATTTTCATATCTAATTTTAGAGTGTTAATCCCAACATAAACATCGTCTTAAAGGAGAGTTTACCCTCAGAGACTAGAGACTCTATTAAAACACACTGTGTGTGTGTGTGTGTGTGTGTGTGTGTGTGTGTGTGTGTGTGTGTGTGTGTGTGTGTGTGTGTGTGTGTCCAGGCTGTCAGGCTGTTTGCTTACACAGGAAGGCTGTGCTGCTCTGGCCTCAGCTCTGAGCTCCAACCCCTCCCATCTGAGAGAGCTGGACCTGAGCTACAATCATCCAGGAGCCTCAGGAGAGAAGCTGCTCTCTGCTGGAGTGGAGGATCCAACCTGGAGCCTGGAGGCTCTCAGGTGTGGAGAGACACACACACTGTCTTCTAGAGGCCTGAGAGGCCTTTTCTCAGTCATGCTGAGAAGCTGATTCATGTTTAATGTTGAAGGTTTCATGCTGGATATGAGTGATGTTTCCACTAAAGTTTCTATGAGGAAAGTTATTAAATGCTCATGTTTCTATTCTAAAAATGCTCTTTGTTTATTCCTCCTCCAGGGTGGACCATGGTGGAGAGAAGATGTTGAAACCAGGCCTGAGGAAGTGTAAGTGTGTTTTTACTCTTCTTCCTAAAAACACAAAGCAGCAGACATTTGGTCACATGATGTGAGTTTGACTCTTTATTCAATAATGCACACATTAAAAGAAGACAGGCTGAAAAATGTCTGCTCCATAGTTCAACAGTTTGCTCTTTCCACTGAAGTGAACATGCAGGATGACTTCTCTACTCAAACTGGGAACAAATGCATGAAGAGCACTAGTTTAGTTGAAGGCAAATAAAATTAAACATGAACAAATACATGTGAGGTGGTGGAAATAAAGAAATGACAAACTAGTGTGAGAAATCTCTTTCTCTTACTTTATTATTTCAAGTCAGAAATGAAACGTGGAGAAAAGACACGCCTCTCGGCCCTCCATGGCACATGATTGGTGACCCCTGGGTTAAAGGAAGAAAATCAACTTATCCTCCAATTCAAAATCTCTGTTGTACAACATGAAGTTCACATCAATTACGAAATCAGATTTTTATCCAAAATCATCAAAATAATAATTTAGAGAGCTAATACTTTCAGTACAAACTCATCTGTAACTAAGGTGCTGTAACGGGTTATAGTTGGTGGACTCAAAGGCAGAGAAAACGAGTGAGGCAGCTGATCAGTTTACAGAAGGGGTTTATTACAACTGAAGGTGCAGGCTGAGTCCGGGATGAGTGGTGGCTGGATTGCGGATTTATGGGACTCCAGGAGAGGGCTGGGTGGAGGGCTTGGTTGGCTGGAAATAGCTGGATGGCAGAGTAGAGGCAGGTCTGGTGCTGGAGGCCGGGGAGGAACTGGATCCAAGACAGAGAAAACAGTGTTATTCTTGCAGTAGAAAAATCACCAACAGACAAAAATACCGACTCGAGAGTGACTGACAATGTTACTGTGTCACAATCAGGCGAGGTCTGGTTGATAGAGGAAGCCTTTTGTAGTGGAGTGGTGATGAGTGGTGGTAGGCAGCTGAGGAGACCCAACCCCTGCACACCAGGCCTCAATCCTGCAATCAATCGCAAACACACACACACACACACACACACACAAGGACAGGCTAGGAGGCAGAGGGCATGACAGATGCATAATGAAAAACATAAATCATGTCATAAATTTCACCTTTAAAATATTCTGATTTTATGATTCTATGAGAATCAGCACCTCCGAGGCCATGGTTCTCGACCGGAAAAAGGTGGCATGCCCTCTCCAGGTTGGTGGAGAAGTCCTGCCTCAAGTGGAGGAGTTTAAGTATCTCGGGTCTTGTTCACGAGTGAGGGAAGGATGGAGCGTGAGATTGACAGGCGGATCGGTGCAGCCTCCGCAGTGATGCGGTCGGTGTACTGATCTGTCGTGGTGAAGAAGGAGCTGAGCCGAAAGGCGAAGCTCTCGATTTACCAGTCAATCTCCGTTCCTACCCTCACCTATGGTCACGAGCTTTGGGTAATGACCGAAAGGACAGCCAACCTCTTAGAGATAGGCTGAGGAGCTCGGTCACTCGGGAGGAGCTCGGAGTAGAGCCGCTGCTCCTCCGCATCGAGAGGAACCAGTTGAGGTGGCTCCCTGGACGCCTCCCTGGGGAGGTGTTCCGGGCATGCCCCACCGGGAGGAGGCCCCGGGGAAGACCCAGGACATGCTGGAGGGACTATGTCTCTCGGCTTGCCTGGGAACGCCTTGGTGTTCCTCATGAGGAGCTGGCGGAAGTGTCTGGGGAGAGGGAAGTCTGGGCATCTCTGCTTAGACTGCTGCCCCCGCGACCCAGCCCCGGATAAGCGGCAGAAGATGGATGGATAAATGGAAAATATTCTGCGTCCCTTCAAACTCCTTTGCTAAGAGTGGATTTTCAGCCAGCAGCTGTTCCTCAGCAGCTCAGCCACAATAATGTACAAAAAGAACACACAGTTCATCCAAACTAACAAACAATAATGTTTCCCACACAGCAGCAGGACACAACATGTCTGCATCTCAGCAGAATCTCTTTGAACCGACTCACATCAAGTTTTCAGGCCACCAACACTTTTAGCCATTTTAGCATTGAAGCTAGCAGACTTTAGCTTGCTAACAGTTTAGCACAAGTCAGTGGAGATCAACACAGAAAGAATTAGCATGGCAGCTAGCAAACATAAAGCCACATGCTCCCAGTTTGCACACACTCTGACACTCGGCCTTCTCTCTCTGTTTTTCACCTTCAAATGAATTTCTCCGCTGTTTGAACTCAGTTTCTTCCCAGTTCAACATGAACGTTTGGCTCCGCCCCTCCACCTTCACTCCCGCCACCAGGCTGTCAGGAGGCGGGCTCAAGCCTCTGATTGGCTGAGTCACACTAAACTGCAATTTACTGGCTTTTTAGCACAAAACATTCCCTTGTTTTTCCATGAAACTTTTTTTAAATACAAAAACATGCAAACATATGAAATATTGATTTATTTATTCCCAGTGTTTTAGTGTGACGTTCTAAATATTGATTCAGATATTTATTTATTGGTGGTTTAACCGCTCTGGGCTACACTTCTATACAGCAGTTTGACATCCATTCATCACATTCCATAATGTGAATGGATAGTTGATATAGTCACTGAAGAATTCATAATAATAGTGAAATTAAAAACAAATATCTGGATCAGCTGAACAAGTTGTGAGCTGAGATCAAACTTGTGTCTATATTGTATTTTGTTCTGTCCATCAGATTCCTGTCAAGTCAAACTGGACCCAAACACAGCACACAGACAACTCGTCCTGTCTGAGGATAACAGGAAGGTGAGACTGATGTGGGAGGAGCCATATCCTGATCACCCAGAGAGATTTGAATACTATCAACAGGTGATGTGTGGAACTGGTCTGACTGGGAGGTGTTACTGGGAGGTCGAGTGGGAGGCATGGGCTAATATCGGAGTGACTTACAGAGGAATCAGCAGAAGAGGAGACAGTGATGACTGCTGTCTTGGAAGAAACGACAGATCCTGGAGTCTAGGCTGCTTTGATAGAAGAGGTTTCACTGCCTGGCACAAAAACAGATCAACATTCGTTCGTGTCCCCTCCTCCTCCTCCTCCTCCTCCTCTGGCAGAGTAGCAGTGTATCTGGACTGGCCTGCTGGCTCTCTGTCCTTCTACAGCGTCTCCTCTGACGCTCTGATCCACCTCCACACCTTCACCTGCACCTTCACTGAACCTCTACACCTTGCGTTTGGGCTGAACCCTTTTTGTACCTTCGAGAAAATTACACTTCACATGTTGGCGTTTATGGGTTCTCTGCCCGGTGCCTCAGTGTCTCTGTGTCTGATGGAGTAATGAAACACTCACACTGCTGCCCAGAGACAACTGCTGACATGATGTACAGGATCTCTTCTCACACACAGACAGACACACACACACACACACACACACACACACACAAACACATACACACACACACACACAAACACACACACACACGTACATCAAAGTGTGTATTATTCTTCTTATACTCCTTGTGTCAGACAGCTGAACAGGATTTTATAGTTTTTTTCAATTGTTTGCACACAATTTTGAAAACAGGGCTCCTTTTTTCTAAACACCTCACACGATTAACCAAACACCACAGCCAATCTGCACAACACCCAGTTTGTTTGCAAAATGAAACATATCAGCCAAAACCATAAACAAATTGATCAAAATCTTATTTTGTTCTCACGTCACAAACAGTCTTCCAATAATCGTACACGGTTTCCATCTATTACATACTACTGTAATAAATTCAAAACACATTTGTAAAAACCCTTTTTTAAGAAATATTGTGTGAGAGCATGGTTATGGGATAATTTAGATGACAAAAATATATTGACACTCGATACATTCTTCATGATTACTTTGAGGTCTATGTATATAAGTATATGTACACAAATACTATAAACGTACCAAGCACTGCACAACACTGATGCTGCGGACTGAAAATATTTCTTTCTTACCATATACGCAGTTATAGTAACATGTCACTCAACAAGGAAAATCAGTACAAAATAGTAGTTTTCTTCTCTGCAGACAAACAGGACGCTGAGGGAAGCTGCACTGAGAGTTTAGCCAAATCTCAGCAGAAACACATCGACAGTCATTCTTCTTCTTTGTTCAGGTGCTCTCACTTCTTCAGGTCCCTCTCTACCTCTTCCTCTACCTCCTTCTTCTCCTCTTTGAGCTCCGCCTCTCATTCTCACTCTTCTTCTAACTCCTTCCATTTTTGCTGATGACAGGTGAACTCACCTGCTGGCTTTTATCCCTTCCTGAGTGCTGTATTTTCAGTTCAGCACATGTGTGTTTCCACACCAGGTGGATGTGCTTATCCAGTTTGTTCACTAGTGACAAGCCGGGGCTTTGTAATGAGAAGGAAACAGCCTCACAATCCTTATCTGTGTCTAAGGTGTGAAAATGTGTGTAGAGTTTTGCAAATCACTGTGTGTAATGTTTTGCAAAAAGTGTGGAGCTAAGTCTGTGCTTATTGTTGTGCAACTCTGCACAGGTGTTTTGCTTCTTGAGTGTAAAGATTTGTTAATTGTGTGAAATTTTCATTTTAGTGTGTAAACAATGGTAAAAAACTGTAACATCACACGTACAACAACATGGATATTTGATCTGCAGACTTTGAACCAGACACAATCTACTGACTGAGGATCCATTCACTTTTCTAAAATTAAACTTTATTGTAAATGTGAACTATTGGAGATGATTTTTAAATCTTTACTTATTGTCACTCTTTTGGCTCCATCTGAAGTTTGGTTGTGTTAATCTTTGTTAACAGTTCAGATTATATTCTGAAAATCCAGGAAGTCCATAGTGTAAATGCTGTGTGCAGAAATGAAATCAACTTATTTAGAGACATTTTGCATGAAACTCAAAAAGCTGTAAAAACTGAGCTGGTAGAAATAAAGGTGAGCACGACGGATTAAAACCCAAGGGAAAAAAAACTGGATTATAGCGTTTATGGTTCAGAAATTATGACCAAAGTCTCACTAATCTGTGTTTCTGTCTCTCTCTCTGTGTGTGTGTGTGTGTGTGTGTGTGTGTGTGTGTGTGTGTGTGTTAAACGCAAAACTCAAATCTTCAATAAATGTGCGCATATAGATTTTTTTTTTGTTTGTTTTTGTTTTTGTCGCCTTCCAAGTGGGGTTTTTATTTGTGTGTTTGTGGTGGGAAGTTGTGACTTTCTTGGACTTTGGTGTCAGCTGCTAAACAAAAATCAACATTCGTGATTTGCTGAATGTGTCTTATCTGGGTTAGGATTGAAAGAAAAAAAAACCTCAGTATTATTACTCTGAATTTTAACTAAATTATTAGATTATTAGAACCTGGATCCCTTCAAGAGATCAGCTCCCCCTCAGTTTGTGATTAGTTAGTAAATCAGTGAATGCGACATTAGTGGTTGACTGATCCTGCCTGTGTTGCTGGGCTGTCTTGTTTTCTAAAAGTGATAAAAGAAGCACTCTCAGTGTGTTTTCAGTGTGATCACCAGAGTAGAAATACAACACCTACTTTACACAACCTCAGCCGTTAACCCTCAACACTTAATTTTTCCACCTGAAGCTCCACTCCCCAGGAAGAGGACTGCTGATTTCAGTGCTGGGGTTTTCATGTTTTAATTTCCTCCGAAGAATCCAAAGGTTCTCTGAGGGAAAAGCTGCAGGTCCTGGCTTTATGAGCATATCTTAAAATCAAATGAATGAACTAAAAAAAATCTGAAAACAAGGCTATTCCTGTAAAAATGAACAAATAAATAAATGATTTTTTTAAGTTGGAATTTTGGATGTTTTTGTTGACTGAATGTCACATTTACATAACTGATGCTCTTAAAAAATGTGTGTGTGTGTGTGTGTGTGTGTGTGTGTGTGTGACTGCTCATTAAGGTCTCAGTTTAAATCATTTTACATGTAAATATATGCATATGTACATAAATACCTGCATTTTTAGAAAAATTACACAAGAGGGTGTGCTCAACCGTCATTATTGTCAAGACAGTGATGCGGCCGTCATAGCATTACACAACTATTATTAACAAAATAAAATGTATATTCAAAATGTAGGCTATCCATACTGTGGGTATTTCGCTCTCAAAATATAAAAGGTTCTTGCTAGTTTTCTCTCCGTTTCAGTGGAAACTAGTCCTTGTCAGCCAGCCAACTTGAGCTTATCATGTTTTTTAGACATCGTGATTCCCCAAAACTGAATAAATACATCACATAGCAACAACAACAATAAAAAAAAAAAAAAAAAAATCATTTTTTCATCGACTGATAGTTATACCTCTGATGATTCTCAGTCATTTTTAATCTAACAGGTGCCGTGACAGCTACTTACCAACACAGCTGATTTTTATCTACAACCAACTCATATGAACAGTTATATTTAAATACAGGCTACTGCTTTCCAGTGTCGGCGCCACAACAAACATCTGTCTTTTCATAAACTCACCGGCAGATGTTTTCTTCCAGCTGGGGCTGTGTCACTCCAAGCTAACATCAGCTCCTGTTAATGAGGCTGAGCAGCAGAAGTTGAACTGTCTGCCCGGTGTTTGTCAGGTCGTCTTGTAGACATTTGACGGCCCAAGACGTTGACCGTCACTCTCGAGTATCTCTCCTTTTTCTCTTCTGTCTTGTCTTCCTTTGTTCAGCCATTTATCCAAACTCAGGTCGCCAAATAAATCAAAATTAACAAAAAAAACGTCCATTATGCAGGTGAACACAGTTAACAGCGGCTTCTGATGTGGGTTTCAGTCAAACGTTTCTTGTTGCCATGGAAACCACACAGCCTCGGGCAGTTACGTACAGGCGGAGTAATACTTTCGGTGATGTTTTCTTTTTTCATTTGAGCACGTTCTAAACGTCTGATGGACCAATCAGATTGCTCGGTCGGATCTACGTGTTGTATAATTCAAATAAATACACAAACATATGAAAATTGCTTTTATTACAAATCACTGCAAAGTTTCTTTCTGCTGAGCACGGCCAGCAAAGCAGAAATACACCCCAAAATATCTTTAACAACAACAACAACTGCACAGCTCATGTTACCAGTCATTGTATAACTGTAGTAAATATCACTGCCTCATTACAGAAGGAGGTGCAGATTAATGTTTGGATGGTCGAGTAAAAATAAAGATACAGGTTCCAGGTTCTGCACAAGACCTGAACTTTCACCGTCCTGATCTAAAATCTGAGCAGTAATCGCAGCCGGAGGAGCCTGGCCGGCCTGAGGTAAAGCATTCCAGTAGGAAATATGAAGCCATCACATCAGGCGACTGGACATCGTTCAGTTCATTATTATAACATATTGACGGCCTTGTTTGTTTGTCCAGCACTTTGTGGATAATACAGCGAGCAGGTTCACGATCCCCAGAGGACAAACTCTTAATTTGTTGAGCTGATGACTTTTCCTCGAGCCGAAATGTCAACATCACACAAAAGATTTCACACAAATTAGTGGATCAAAACATTTGGTGAATGCCATCATATTCCCCAAAGGAAAATTCTGCTTCATTGTAGTGAACCCATGACCTTTCCTCTGGCGCCACCCTCTGGTCAAACATTGGACTTGTACACAGCATTTCTTTAAATGTAGCCTAATAGATGGAAGTCATTTACTAAGCATATTTCATGGTAGTTATTAAATATGACATGATTATAAAGGATTGTGATGCACAAAGTTTCCTGAGCAGACTCTTTATCAAGGCAAGTTGGTGACACTTGAAGCCTGCTGCTGCCTCTGCACAGATTAGCAGTGAATTACAGATTGATAACTGGAACTGGTAGTTCCCACTAAGCAAACTATTATGTGTGTTGGTAAAGTTAGTGTTAATGCAACATAATTAACAAAATTAGCGTTTTTTTTTTTCTTTCCTGTGCCGTCTTTCACAACATTGTAGTGCCCATGTAAAGCATTGCATGTAATTCAAGCCAGTTAAATGACATTTTGCACTTATTAGTAAATTTGGCAAAATAACAGCCTTTGAGATTCTTTGCATTAATGTAGACGCCCACAGCCCCCGCCCGACCACCACCACCACCAATGTGACTGCAGACTCATGATCTCGCTTCACATTTGCTCCTAAAGGATGCTGCAGCAGATACTCCAGCTAAACATAGATTTAACATCACACTGGCCGGTGTAGCTGTGTGAGTACTGCACATCCCGGGCAAAGTAACTCCCTGACTTTGGACACAGAAAGAGAAAATATTTAGATCAGCCTGGTGATGATTTTGTTCCTAGACACTGCCTCAGTTCTTTGTTCACGACGTCCTGAACCTTTTGCCGGATGTCACGGCTTAAATACAAATGAAACTGTCATTTCCAATGGAGTTTTCATATTCTGAGAGCGTCCATGGAGGCAAGTGGAGTTCTGCCTGACTGTTATATATATATAAAAAATCAAACTAACAGTTCAGCCTTAAGCTCCCATCCTCAAATCAACATGCTTTCCTAAACTGAACATGTTACACAGTTACAACAGTCTTTCTTTAGTGTGGCATCACCACAAGCGTGTCATTGGTAGGCTAACGTTACTTTCGAGCTTGACTTGCCAGTTTCATAGGTTTAACATTAGCCTCCTAAAATACAGTGAAGACCCTGAGCTCACAAACAGGAACTACCCGTTAGGACTCAAACCAGTATCGTTAACTTGGTTTGTCTCCTGAACTTGTCATGTTCTTTTTAAGCCTGAGACGCTGAGCCCAAGGAAAATTCCCCCAATAAATGTATGTGAATGAAATTAAATATTGACAAAATGTTTAATTTTTGCATGAACCGTTCCTTCAATAAACCCCTAATCAAACTATGATGATGCTCAAAAATCAGCATCAGTGTAAGACTTTTTTACTTCCATTAAAATATTTATATATCTTTAGCAAACTGAAAGCCATACTCACCACCATATTTACAGTGTCCCTTGACGAAGTACAAGCATATGTCTGTTTTAAGGACACAAGCACAAAAGTACAACTTTAAGGAATGAAATGTGACACTGTGATATGAATCAAAGTCTCGGTTTGTATCTGTTTCCTGTGTGACTTCATTCTGCTTCCTGTTTTGATCAGGGTTGGTCACATCAGCCAAAGCCAACGTGACCCAGCAGACCTAAAGAAACTCCACTGATAGAAAAATTCACGGAGAAGGTGTACAAAGGAAGCATCGCTCTCACAGATTACCACTTGGCTTTGCAGATAAGCAGTTTATACAAAGAGGTAGAGACTTTTGAAACAGGCTCATAAGCTTTACCTTTCACATCCTCCGAGCTTTTCTTGGCTCCTCTCGTTTGTCTTTTGTTCAGTCCGTCATCACTGCCAGCGTCTCGGTAGCTCGCAGCAGCCCAGACGTCGCTGGTGGAAAAGACTCGTGGTTGCCGTTGAGGGTTGCCCCTGTTGCCTCTCAGAGCCTCTTTGTTGATGTAGACAGATTTCAGAGAGTGAAGCAGCCGGTTGGGAACACCCCGAGCCTGCAGGGCTTTTAAAGGCTGCGGCTCGTCAAAATCATGAGCCTTGGAGCAGAAACAGTCTCCCTGCAGGTGTTGCTCACAGATGTGGAGCCGGTCGCAGTCGTCGCCGTCCTTACACAAGCCAAACTGGCCGCCGCCATTGTTGTAGTCAAAGCAAATCTTATATAAGACAAACAAGAGTGGGAAAAAATATATTCAATCCAATGGAACGTTGTGTAACTGGACATCCGGCTTATTCAAAGGCATTCTAGAGAACCCAGCAGCCAGGTGGAAAAGGACAACAACACTGTCCTTTTGGGTGAAGAAGGCAGAGTTTAACTGTATGGGCCTGATCGTGTACTGGCTGGTTGTTTGTTAGCTGGTCGCTAATCAAGGGGCTGAGCCAAAACAAAGAAGATTAAAGTTTTATTTGGAAGGAAGGATGTTTCGTCCTCCCAGGGAAACATCCGGGGAAGTTATGTGAAATTGTGTGAATTGGGTCTTTTTTATTTTAAACAAAGAACACATGATCAACAGGTAAGCCACATTTTTTTCTTGCATTCTTTGCATTAATTTCCCTCGGTTAATTGTTGAAATTCATGGATTAATTGTATTTTTTTTATGAGGGGGATGCTGAAAATTGGTAAATAAACAGGAAAAAAAATGCAGAAAAAATCCTCAGTTTTCTTCCATACCCTGCTATAGACCAGATTCACACGGCGGCCATCTTCCTCTGGCGTCAGGCTTAGCTGCTGTTAGCATGTGGTGCTGCTGTGTTCAGCTAACGTTAGCGTTCCACCACCTCCTAGCTAACGTTACCATTTGATATCCTTACATGATACGATAGGAGAGGTGTAAATGAATTCTGAAATAATAACCACAAACATCTTGGATTCATTTCTTGTCCACCAGCTAAAGCCTGGAAGTGAAACCCACTGGCTGTGATGAAGCTAGCAGCGTAACGTTAGCTGTCCTGCTGTGTTTCCAGCATGTTTCCCCCAGCTGCTGCTAGCTTAAATAACTTCCAGTGTGTGTTAGTGCCAAAATTTAGCTAGCATTCTTACAAAGAAATGGCTGTTGACATTTAATAATTCATTTACGGTTTTCCTATCAAACGGTAATGTTAGCTCAGAAGTGGTGGACTGCTAACGTTGTTGTGTAACGGTAGCTAACAGGTGGTCAAATATGTTGTTTTACTTTGACTTATGGCCCGATGTCCCCCTGGATCCATTGTTTTTCTCAGGAAACGGTTGAACGATAAAGTATTTTCAGATTCGTGATGTTTATTAGAAAAGCAAACGACAGTACAGAGGTATCTTTTGATTTCAGCATTTGAGCTTCCCACGTTAGAGGAAGATGGCTGCCGCCTGGTCGATCGGCTCTGGGTTTGAAGTTCTCGCCCGTTCGCCTGAACACGACGCCACAGGCCGGGTAAACACACCGTGCAGTCGCAGCAGCCGGGCCACAGGTGGTGCTGTGGTGCCACGACGCTGCCTGCACACTTTTGTTGAACGTTTGGTGTCGTACTTCCGGGTGGCAGCAGGAAGTTGTCGTTCTGCAGCAGCAGCGTGCACAGCTCGGCCCGGTCCAGCTCCTGCAGGCCGTGCTCTACGAGGATCGGCACGTTATGGTCAGACTTCAGCTGATGGGGGAGCTGGCATCCTCTCCTGCAATCAGAGGCTCTGATGTCACTCACAGGTTCAGATTATAAACTGGGCCAACACGCTGCCGCCATGCAGGAAGCTAAACAGCAACATTTACCCCACAAAACATTCACCTAAAAGTAGCTGCCTGGGAATATTCTGGTACACAGAGCTGTGATTTTTGACTTTGATGTGGTGATATGACATTATTTCACTCTAGGCATCACCTGCTGAACAAGACTAAATAAAGCTGAAATGAAAAAAATAGTGAAAAACAAAATTTTGAAGCAGGCCAAATCCAAGTCAAGTTGAGGAGTTATTGCGTGATAAACTTGCTGTTTATGTGATATTTTTCTAAATGCTTATTTTATTGTTACGTCACTCATTTTGTCACTAAAGGCTTGATTTGTTTTATACAGGGAAATCACACCAGCTGCCTTGAGAACTACAGCAGATTTTTAGGGCCAATGTTACACGGTGCAACTTAAATACAATTTTTTGCATGTCGTAAATTAAGTTATATACCGTTGCAATGCCATGAAAAACCCACAGGGAACATTCCCAAATGATGTTTCAACCCCAGTTCATGATTTTTCCTTGGATGGAGCTCCCAAACAACTCAACTTGTTTGTGTGTTAGGTGTGTTTTTAACCTGTCTGTTTATAATTGTGTGTGTGTGTTTTTTTTTAATGCTGCTGGGACAAACAAATTTCACTTCAGGGATTAATAAAGTTTAATCAAATCAACTCAAATGCATTAAAAGCGTTTCACATGTGAGCTCGGCCAAGCATGGTGAAAATAATCCAGGAGTGGGACTTACAGTCAGTGTGTTATATTAACAGCAAGAAAATGTGCTTTTGGATTTTTAAATGTGTGGAAAAAAGTCAATACTCCAACACTTTGACTGAAGTAAAAACTGGAATAAACAGATTTCACTGCTGGTTGAGGAGGCCTGATATTTGACCAAAGTACCAGCAACGTTTAGCCCGATTTATAAAGCAGTTTTTATCAAATCTCATGCAATCTGCTGCAACACACGGTGCTACACAGCTACACAGTTTACACAGCTGCACTCAGAGTTGGAAATAAACATATTTTGAAGAGATTTTTATTTTTAAGTCTTATCCTCTGTGTGTGTGTGTGTGTGTGTGTGTGTCTGAGGCGGATCTACGGGTGGGCCTGGATGGGCGTAGGCCCACCCACATTGACAGCTCGCCCACCCTATCAGATTCAGACCAAAAAATAACTAACTAAATAAATAAATGTTTTAATGTCCGTTTTCCAACGTTTATTTTATGCTCGTTTACAACCTCTCGGCTCGTTACCGAGAGGTTTTTTTTTCTTTCATCATATCATTTTATACATGTCTATCTAAAAAAAAATAAACAAAATGAAATAACAGGCCCATCCAGAATTTTTTAGGCCCACCCATTAGCCATGTTCTGTATCCGCCACTGGTGTGTGTGTGTGTGTGTGTGTGTGTGTCTGACCTCCTGCGGCTGGACGGGCAGGATCCCAGCAGGAACTTTCTGCACAGATGCAGGTTGTTGCAGCCCTGACACACTTTGGCTTTGCAGAGTCGCAGCTCCGTCTTGGCCACCACCTTGTGCTCCCCGCCGGACCGGCAGCACACAAACTTCTCCCGGTTGGAGATGATCCGCCTCACGTTGAACACACAGACGCTCTCCTCCAGATCATCGACGCTCATCGATCCGTGATTGGCGCAGATCAGCTTCAGCACAGCGGCCTCCGCCTCCGACATGTCGAGGCGCTCCGTCGCTTTCCTCCGGCTGACTGACTGAGCTGTGCTTGGTTTTTTTTCTGGGTCTTATTTCTGATGAATGGAAACCGAAACTCAAACCCAGCGCGTCCGCACGTCCTTAAAAAGCCCCGCACAGCGTCTAAAATCCACTTTAGGAAAACATTAGACCTGTCTCTGCTTTTAAATCTTTTACACTCCTGCCTTTTTGGCTTTTTATCTGCTGACATCACGGCTCTGTTGTGGAGCCGCGTTTTTATTTTAATGTTCGTTTCTGTTAGAATTTTGTCCTTTCTTTCTAATTTCTTTAATTTCTCTGTAACTGATGTCAAACTGTCGGCTTTAAATATTCTGTTCTTGTGTGTTGCACTAATCTTAATTTGATTGTGGTTCTATGTTGTCGATGGGAAGCGCTTTGTGCATCTTGCTTGAAAGGTGTTATAGCCTACAAATAAAATAATATAAAAAATATTTTGAAAGAGAAAATCATAATTTCGATATTAAAGTTGTAAATTTAAGAGAAAAACTCACAAATATATTTCACAAAGTCACTAATTTACAAAAAAAGCCTCTGAAATAGCCTATATTTTTTTCTTATGCACTACACGACTCATGCACTACATTTACATGCATGAGAAACCAGATAAAACACTTTTGTATCTGCAGAGTGAAATCCATCAAAACCCATCAAAGTTCTGTTTAATGTTCTGTTTCTAATTAAAAATCTAATTCAAAAAAATCAATAAAAAGTCAGTCATGTTCCCTCCGGAAACTGAAACATGTTCAAATGTACAGCACTTACCATAACATGTTCCTTTGAAGAAAAATAAGTTTTTTGTTGGTATCCTCTCCGTTTCAGTGGAAATAAATAAAGAAAGAATGAAAGAAATCAAGTGAATGTGCTCGGGTTTCAAAGGGTTAAATTGTGTAGCTGTCAGACTGAACCCTGACAGATGGTGTGAGATTAAACCAACAAGAAGAAAATGGCCCTTTATCCATTTTCTGCATGAGAACAATTCCCAGTGAATGACAGTGAAATGAAAGTCTTGCTGGTTTTGCTGAGGAGCCCCTGGAAGCCCCTGAAGGGCTTCAGGACATCAGCAGCTCTGCCGACCGCACTTTGAACAGCACTGCTTCAGCCCACATGCACACACTCATCAACTCACTCTGATCAGCAGGCTGCCTGTGGTGCACAAGCCTCCCTTATCATTTTGACTCATTTATTATTGTTATTTATTTATTGGCAGAAAGTAAAACTAGGGTTTCTGAACCATAGTTATGGTTTAAACACATTCTTCACATTCTTATTTTCAACATTTAATGTAATTTTAATTAATTTTTTGCAATTTTTGCTTTGTCAGTTATTGGAGTAAAATAGCCTAATTATATATCTATTTTTTTTTTTTTAATATTTAATAGCATTACTTATTAATATTTCATCTTGCTTAATGAATGAATTGTTTTTCTACTTTGAATTTTTAATGTTATTTTTTCCAAATCATAGGCTACTTTATTTTGTTTAACATTATTATAGAGAACACTGGTGATTATTAGTTTTTAACATTAAATTTTTAAAAATGGTCAAGTCAGTAATTGAAATTAATTTTTCTTTTATTAGATTATTAGATGTGTTATTTATCATTTTCATAGTAAAACCGTGAGTGTACATGGTTAGGGGCGGATTTCACGGCGGAGGAACACTGCAGTGTCAACATTTGGCCACCCGGTGTCACTGTTGTATGTCCTCTGTGATGCGTCCCAACCGGGAAATCAACACCAGTGGAAACAGACACAGCGACATAAACTGGATACAAATGCAGCAGCAGCAGCAGCAACAACAACAACAACAACAACAACAACAACAACAACAACAATAACAACAACATAAAGAGCCACTGAAAAGAGCTTCTCTCTCTCTCTCTCTCTCTCTCTCTCTCTCTCTCTCTCTCTCTCTCTCTCTTTCACTTTCGTTTAGATGTGATCAAACTGCGCACCGCTCCGAGCCCGGCGGACTACTTTCCTCAAGCTGTGGCGGCAGATTACCGAAGACATGGAAAGGTACTGTAACCAGCATTTAACTTTTTAAACTTTACTGTAATCGCTGCTGTTACGGAAGCGTAGAGCTGCCAGACCAAGAAAATAAAAACCGAGAGGCTCAGTATCACGTAATTACGTAAAAAGTTTATTGTTATAACAATATATTTTCACGTTATAACGTGAAATTATCACGTTATTTCATTATATGATTTTTTTCACGTTATAACGTGAAAATATCACGTTATTTCATGATATGCTTTCACGTTATAACATGAAAGTATCACGTTATTTCGTGATACGACTTTTTCACGTTATAACGTGATAGGTATCACGTAATTTCGTGATACGAAGTTTTCACGTTATAACGTGATAGGTATCACGTTATTTCAAGATAGGAAATTTTCACGTTATAACGTGAAAGTATCACATTATTTCGTGAAACGTGTTTTTGTTTACTGTCTGCTGGCCATATGTAAATCATGGCTGATATGTTGTCACCCAAAGTACAGTGTTTCTCGACCCCCGCGGTGTTGAACAGAGACGGAGAAATCGCCTAGCAAGGCGATTTCTCCGCGGGGGTCGAGAAACTTTAACAAATGCCTCACTGTACTTTGGGTGACAACATATCCAGCTTGGATGCAGTTGAGGTGATGGAGCTTGTATCCATGCAGCCGGCCGTGTCCCTCCAGCTGATCAATGAGGAATGACGCTACCTCAAGAGGGTCCGACTCGTTTTTCCTCCGGTATAATAATGGCATCATGTAAAGCAGCCATGATTTACATATGGCCAGCAGACAGTAAACAAAACACGTTTCACGAAATAATGTGATACTTTCACGTTATAACGTGAAAATTTCCTATCTTGAAATAACGTGATACCTATCACGTTATAACGTGAAAAATTCGTATCACGAAATAACGTGATACCTATCACGTTATAACGTGAAAAAGTCGTATCACGAAATAACGTGATACTTTCATGTTATAACGTGAAAGCATATCATGAAATAACGTGATATTTTCACGTTATAACGTGAACAAACATCATATAATGAAATAACGTGATATTTTCACGTTATAACGTGAAAATATATTGTTATAACAATAAACTTTTTACGTAATTACGTGATACTGAGCCTCTCGGTTTTTATTTTCTTGGTCTGGCAGCTCTACGCTTCCGTACTGCTGTCGACTGGTGTGACTGTAATAAGACAATAAGATGGAGTAAACCTGCTTTCCATTTCTAAATAGAGGTTTGCTGATATGTGTGCAGCCTGCAGGCCGACACTGTTTCTGCTCAAAACGCTAAAACTTATCAAACGGCTTTATTACACTTTTAATGAGACGTTTTCAAACGTGTTGTAACAGAGCAGGAAGGCTGCTGCTCAGGACTGAAGGTCATGTGAAGTTCATCATGAACCATTTGACTCCTTGGACTCTTGATATTTGGTCTCTGGTGTGGAATAAAGGAGTGTTGATGAGGAAGTTTTTCTATGGAGGCTGTTTGTTCATATTTATTCAAGTCGAGGCTGTTTCCCAGTCATCAGAACTGTTTTAGACTAACAGGCTTAAATCATCATTAACATCACTTTTCTTCATGTTTCATGAAATCAGGCCTGTACATGGTGATCATTGCTGTACTGTATATTCTGTGGTTTCCGGTTGCTGAGCGCCCTCTGGTGGTTGATTAGATTTACAGCTGCTTGAGGCCCAGCAGCTTCACAGCTTGTTGACTGTCTGCTGCTGTCACACACCTTTCCTTCAGTCCATCAGCACAGAGCCCAGCTCACACCTCATTCACTCACATTACATTTGCTTGGATTCAGTCTGTGTCCCTATATGTGTGGAAATGTAACTGATTAAAAAGTAATCAGATGAAAAATAAAACAAACCAGCTTCTGTGGCTGGTTCACTAAAAGTTAATTTCTCAGCGTGGTGGTCTTCCTCTCTGTCTGCCAGGATCCAGCAGGAGAAACCAGACAGCTGTGTGAGAGACCCGTCTAAGAAAGCTGGAATCAGTTTTAAACATGAAAAGAACTCCTCTGACACTGAGTAAGTTGTCTGATATTTAAATTTATAGTTGACATTTATTTTTTCCCATAACCTTTCCTCTAGCGCCACCAGCAGGCACAGTGAGACATCTGCATTAGAAATAAAGGGTCCGTTTCTCCACAGAGGGTTTGCTGAGCACCGTACTCTGTTTCAGGCCTGTCCTGTTTAAAAATCATGCAGTGACACATTCACACCCAGGAGTTCAGCGCAACCAGACTTTTGTTAATCAGCCTCTGGGAGTTGCACAGTAAAAGCACAATGTCTGACATCTGAACACATCCACTCTTTACTGAATTTCCAAAATATTCTTTGGATTTGAACTCATAACCTTCTGCTCAAAATACAGTTTCCCTCTTTAGTTAAAATGTTGTTTCCAGCAGGATCAATCAGGAGAGACCAGACTCCCCTGAACCCAGCTGTGTGTCCATGAAGAGTGACTGGTCTATGTATCATCCTATTAATTTCAAAGATGGACACCACTCCACTAAACAGAGGTAAGAATTTCAAACAGATGAGTTTGTTGTTTTCCAGCTCTACTAAGAAGAAGTGGGAAGTCATGATGAGACACAGATGATCTCTTGATGAAGTTTCTTCAGAGCAACAGCATTTACATTGTGGTTCAACTGCTACTGATTCATTTCTATGATTATTATGGGCTGTTGTGCACTTTTTATGAGCTAACTATCAGTAACACTGAGATGTCCTTAGATTGCTCCAGGCTTCTCCAGATTAAGAACTGCTGCTCTTCTTAAGATGATCTTTTATCTCAACCAGGATCAATCAGGAGAGACCAGACTCACCTGAACCCAGCTGTGTGTCCATGAAGAGTGACTGGTCTATGAATCATCCTATTCAGTTCAAAGATGGACACCACTCCACTGAACAGAGGTAAGAATTAAAAACAACTGGGGCACCCAGTATCTCAGCAGATAAGAGCTAGTAGCACTTGTTCAGGCCAAGTCCTGATGGCAGCGTCCTGGGTTTAAATCAGACCTTAGGCCATTTGCTCCATGTCATTCCCTCTGTCTCCCCCATATTTCCTGTCTCTCTCCACTGTGACTATCAAACAAAGCAGAAATGACAAAACAAACAAACAAATAAAAAAACTGTAAAAAAGAAACAGGTCAGAAACATGGTTACACAGCAACTCAGCATCCTCTGCAGTAGTTGTACCAGGACAGGACAGGTCTAAAGGAAAGGGGGGCGGGGTGATGATTTACATTAATGACACCTTTCACTGGAATCAAATGAAGTGGTCATCTGGCAGTGACTTGGAGTGTGTTGGTTTAACTGTAACTCTTTAACCTCAAATGTTCGTTGTTCTTGTTGTTTTGTACCACCCAACCTCCTCTAACAATGAATTTTATGAAAATGTGAAAAACATGCTGTGTGATTTGAGGAGAGAAGTCATATTGATGGGTGATTTCAATATCAACTGGGAAGACAGGACAAACAGGAAGGGCCTCAAACAGACCACAGATATTTTTGATGTAACACAATTGATTGTTGGACCTACTAGAATAACCACCTCCTCTCAAACACAGATTGACTTGATCTTTGGTAACAGACCTGAAAGGATAGTGAAGACATTCAGCTCAATGTTGCACAATGTTTTTCCAACATGTGTGAGAATCTCATGTGAATATCACTTTTCCCACTTTTAACATTATACATAACACAGAGCAAAGTACAAATGATTATAGGTTTACTGTAACCCTCCACAAAAACAAACTTGTAACATTTCAGAAGCAGTTATAATTACAAAATAATTAATTACAGCGTTTCTGAGAGCGAATATTTGGGCATCCTCGTTGACTCTCAGCTATCTTTCCAATCTAATGTAAAAAAAAAAAAAAAAAAATCACAGTCAAGTTTTACCCATTTAACTTCTGATGTACCAGAAATTCAGTGACCACTGATGCAGCCAAGTTGTACATGAATTCAATGATAATGCCACATCTCACCTACTGCTCAACATGTTTTGCACAAGCTAAAGCACTTAAGCTTCTTGAACCTTTGTACAAACAAACCCTTAAAGTTTTGGACTGAAAGCCAAACAGCTACAACCACTGCCACATTTTAGGAAAATATACAGTTTGAGTTGGGTTAATCTAATCAAATATACAAATCTCTGCCTTGTATTTCAAATAACATATTTATGCAACATATTGCATAACGTTGCTTCTCCTGAGGTTCAAACATTTATCACACAGAGTTTCAACCTGAGGAGACTGTGTTGTACCTATTAGAAAATACATTTTGTAATTTTGTAATTTTACTGGCCAGGAACAGCAGATGAAAACTAGCCTCTCCAGCTGACTCTGACTCATTTACAGTTTAACTGTTCATTAGTGTGTATTGTCCCTGAAAAATAAACCAATAAATAAAAAACATTTTGTTGTTGTCCAGCTCTACTCAGCAGAAGTGTGAGGTCATGATGAGATACAGAACTGATCTGTCAATTGAGCTCCTTCACCTCCAATGATTAGAGTGGCATTTACATTGTGTGTGTGTGTGTTCAGAGTCCACCAGCCAAGCTCAGAGCTTCCCAGTGGTCGGCCAGCCCCAGAGCATCAAACAGACCTGGACTCCATATTTAAGGTGTGTAAATGCACAGCAACACCTTTTACTTCAGCTGTAAATTTGATGTAAAACAGCCATTCTGGTCATAACTTCTTGTCTCATTGGGCTTTCAGTCTCTGTAAGATGGATTTGAGGTTTGTGTTCTACAATTTTATAAGGAAAGTCTAATTCGTATTGTTTAACTAAAGGGGTGGCAGGGGTGGCACAAAGACTTCAGTGTTTAAGATGTAAGAATCACCACTAGGAAAACACTGAAGGTCACCATATATTGTAATTGCAGGTACAACAGTGTAGTGATAGTAGTTTTTTTTTTCTTAAATTGTACAGTGCCCAGTGCTCAGAAAAGCACCAGTTTTTATGATTTACAATATGTACATGTTGCAGATTTAACAAAATCAAGAGACACAGTCTTTGGGGAAACAAAAGAAAATAAATGTAAAGGATCACAGGTGTTGCCAAATCAAAGAACAGAAAAAAGAACTGTCCCTCACTCAATCTTGACTTAATCCACCTACAAATGAAATAAAACATAAAGCTAAGTACTCTGTCCTTCACACATAAATACAGTGGATGGCAAACACCTCTTCCCTAGTGTCTCTTACAAAGAAAAAAAAACTTTGGTGTGCAAATGTACAGGGTACCCCAAACATACATAGTTCGTTCCCAAAACAGCAACAAATAATAGAACGGGCTACTTTAAATACAAGGACCCAGACTAAACAAAGGTCTAGACCTGAAGTAACAAAGCTTTCAGCAAGTCAAACAAGGACATGCAAAGACAGAGAGGGGGGACACAAGTGCAACAGTGGAGCTTATATAGTAGAGTGGGGCGTAGTTGACTGGAGGATGATGGACGTCTGATGATGATTGACAAGGGTGGAGACCAACCATGAGAGGGCAGGAATGAGGAACAGAGATGAGCATGTAGTCTGAACTGATCATGAACAGCTGCTTCAGATGAACTGGTCGACCACACAGAACCTGAGGAGGCAGATAGAGGAATAAAGATGAGGGGGAGGAAGACAAAACAAATACAACATATGGTGTGCAGAGTGTTGGCACATAATATATTATTCTGTTCCAGATGTTGGAGGCGAACGCTGTCACTTTTGTGAAGAACGAGCTGAAAAGGATCCAGAGGATTCTTAATCCAGATGACCCAGAATGCTTAGGGAGGCAGAGAGAGGATGAGAAGGTGATGGATGATGAGGAGGAAGACCAGAGGAGCAGCATCAGAGAGGCTTTTCTGCAGATCACACTGCACCTCCTGAGGAGAATGAAGCAGGAGGAGCTGGCTGAGTGTTTGCAGAGCAGTAAGAGACTTTAGACAGTTTGAACATGATGGACTACATGTTGGTAGACCAGAGAACAGGATATCTTTATAAAAAATAATTCATGAACATGGGCCTAATGAGCACAGTTTTATAATTTGAGAGTTAGATGTAATAGAGCTGTAAATTTGAGTGTCGTCAGCATATTGTAACATCTGCTTATTGATGCACTTTTATTTTCTTTTCCATTCAGAAACATTTGCTGCAGTGTACCAACGTAAACTCAAATCTAATCTGAAGCAGAAGTTTGAATGTGTGTTTGAGGGGATTGCCAAAGCAGGAAACCCAACTCTTCTGAACCAGATCTACACAGAGCTGTACATCACAGAGGGAGAGAGTCTAAAGGTCAATGATGAACATGAAGTCAGACAGATTGAAACAGCATCCAGGAAACCAGCAGGAACAGAAACACTGATAAAATCTGAAGACATCTTTAAACCTTTACCTGGAAAAGATAAGCCAATCAGAACACTGATGACAAAGGGAGTGGCTGGCATTGGGAAAACAGTTTTAACACAGAAGTTCACTCTGGACTGGGCTGAAGATAAAGCCAATAAGCACATAGAGTTCACCTTTCCATTCACTTTCAGAGAGCTGAATCTGCTGAAAGAGAAAAAGTTCAGCTTGGTGGAACTTCTTCATCACTTCTTCACTGAGACCAAAGAAGCAGGAATCAGAAAGTTTGAGCAGTTCCAGGTTGTGTTGATCTTTGACGGTCTGGATGAGTGTCGACTTCCTCTGGACTTCAAGAACAACCAGATCCTGACTGATGTTACAGAGTCCACCTCAGTGGACGTTCTGCTGACAAACCTCATCAAGGGGAAACTGCTTCCCTCTGCTCACCTCTGGATAACCACACGACCCGCAGCAGCCAATCAGGTCCCTCCTGAGTGTGTTGACATGGTGACAGAGGTGAGAGGTTTCACTGACCCACAGAAGGAGGAATACTTCAGGAAGAGATTCAGAGATGAGGAGCAGGCCAGCAGAATCATCTCCCACATCAAGATGTCACGAAGCATCCACATCATGTGCCACATCCCAGTCTTCTGCTGGATCACTGCTACAGTTCTGGAGGACGTGTTGAAAACCAGTGAGGGAGGAGACCTGCCCAAGACCCTGACTGAGATGTACATCCACTTCCAGCTGGTTCAGTCCAAACAAGGGAACGTCAAGTATCACAGCAGAGCTGAGACAGATCCACTGTGGACTCCAGAGACCAGGAAGATGATCCTGTCTCTGGGAAAACTGGCTTTTGAGCAGCTGGAGAAAGGCAACCTGATCTTCTATGAAGCAGACCTGGCAGAGTGTGGCCTTGATATCAGAGCAGCCTCAGTGTACTCAGGAGTGTTCACACAGATCTTCAAAGAGGAGCGTGGGCTGTACCAGGACAAGGTTTTCTGCTTCGTCCATCTGAGCCTTCAGGAGTTTCTGGCTGCTCTTTATGTCTTTCTGACTTTCACCAACTCTGGAGTCAATATGCTGACAGAGCAACAATCAGCCTCCTGGTGGTCTACATTGTTCAACAAGAAATCTAATTTAAAACTCCTCCTCCAGAGTGCTGTGGACAAGGCCTTACAGAGTCCAAATGGACACCTGGACTTGTTTCTCCGCTTCCTCCTGGGTCTTTCAATGGAGACCAACCAGCATCTCCTACGAGGTCTGCCGACACAGGCAGGAAGTAGCTCACAGACCAACCAGGAAACAGTCCAGTACATCAAGGAGAAGATCAGAGAGAATCCCTCTCCAGAGAGAAGCATCAACCTGTTCTACTGTCTGAATGAGCTGAATGACAATTCTCTAGTGGAGGAGATCCAACAGCACCTGAGTTCAGGACGTCTCTCCAGAGTGAGACTCTCTCCTGCTCAGTGGTCAGCTCTGGTCTTCATGTTGCTGTCATCAGAAGAAAAACTGGATGTGTTTGACCTGAAGAAGTACTCTGCTTCTGAGGAGGCTTTTATGAAACTGCTGCCAGTGGTTGAAGTCTCCAAAACATCTCTGTAAGTGTCTCTCTCAGTAACTAGCTAATTTTACACTGGTTGTAAGGGCCCTGCAATATCTGACATTTTTACGGTGGATTTTAACTTTCTTTTACTCCAATGATGGTTTTCCAACAGACTATTTGTCACATCTGCTTTTAAAGTTAAAGTGCAGTACTGGATCTATTTCAGTGCCCAGTTAAAAAGACATTCAGAAAAAGAAACATCAACACCATTCATTCTACTGAAGGTAAATAATAAGGTAATGCAAAAGAGACCAAATGGAATGCATTTTGCACCAGCAAAGTAAAAATTGCACCAATAAAATATATATTGCACATAGAATATATATTGCACCAATTAAATATGTATTGCACCGTTTTTATATTCCGTTAGTCAGATGGCCCAGGGGTCAAAACTGTTTTTGTGTCTGTTGGTCTGTGATTTGAGGCTTCTGTATCTCCTGCCAGACGGCAGAAGAGACAACAGTCTATGGCCTGGGTGTGTACAGTCCTTTAAGATTTTTTTGAACTCTGCAGAGGCAGCGGGAGGTAGAGATGTCCTCCAGGGTGGGCAGAGAGCAGCTGATGGTTTTCCCCACCACCCTCTGCAGAGCTTTTTTCACTGGGACTAGTCTTCTCCAAAATGAATGAAGTAAATATGAACCAGCAAACAAGGTGCTTTTGAGTAGCGAACAAAAGCTGTAGAAATGTTTTGAAGGACACACAGCAACACATTTGTTTGGGATTCATTATCGATGCTCTTTCCAGTTTCTTTGCTTCCAAACTGGCAGAACTACTTTTTTCATGAATTGCCACTGCATCACCACAGTCCCATATTCAATCCCCAGCCTGGAGTGTTAAATAAAACCTGGCTGGCCTATCAAAACATCAGTCACATTAAAGTATAATAATTGTGTTTTAATATCTGTGCATCTTCATCCAGGCTGAGTGGCTGTAATCTGTCAGAGAGAAGCTGTGAGGCTCTGGCCTCAGTTCTCAGCTCCCAGTCCTCCAGTCTGAGAGAGCTGGACCTGAGCAACAACCACCTGCAGGATTCAGGAGTGAAGCGTCTCTCTGCTGGACTGGAGAGTCCAAACTGTAGACTGAAGGCTCTCAGGTCAGTATCAGTGAGCATGTAAAGGGTGACCCTGCAAGTTCAGCAACCAAGGAGCCACATATGTCCAAGTGGATGTGTCACAAGGTTGTACTGATTGAGTAAAATCCCCGGGTCACACCACACACACACAAGAGGCAGAGGTCGAACTATGTGTAAACTAATTCATTGACAAGGTAGATTTGGCAAATAAAATATTAAAAAAATAAAAATATAGCACAGCTGCTGGCTCATGATAGAACAATAAAATGCGCTGGCGTAAGTATCCAATTAAAACAGTCTTTCCTCTAAACAGTCTATATGATATTTTGTGTTACAATTTGTTCCAAGCCTTTATGATGGCAATATGTAAATCATATCTTTTTTGCTGTTCATTTAATGTTCTTACAGAGACGGTTTGCAGGGTTCCAGTGCTGCAAGCTTTATCTCTGAAACCAAATCAGGAGAGAAAATGATGAGAATTGATTCTTGTTAAACTGGATGTGAACAGCTGGTGTTGTAGCTGGATTTCATCCACAATGGGCTCTGATTCAGGAGTGGACACGGAAACAGATAATAGTTTTTCAAACTTTATGTAGACACTTGAAAAGAGAGAGCAGAAATAAATAACTATGTGTGGTTTATGACTAAATAAAACCTTAACGTACTCCACTATCACATTAATAGATCTGACACCATCACACATTTGGGAAGTAAAGCTCATAAGTAGAGTTTCTCTCCTTTAAACCCAGCACTGCAATATCCATGAACCGTCAGTCACATAAGGTTAGCTGCATTCACCTGGTCTACCTGACTACATGTCCAGCCTGTATGCTAGCTTAAGTGGCCATTAAAGGCAGAAACATGAACTTGCTGGACTCACATCATAAAATGATCTTCAACCTGTAACAACAAGAACGACACGCTCAGCGCAGCAGAAACAGCTAAAGGATGTGCTGCCATTCGTCACAAACACACATCAAGTGTCCTCACCCCTTTACCGCCTGCAGCAACTGGCATCCACTGGCAAAGCAGACCATCACCATGTGGCACTGCAGTGACTCCACAGTCAGCAGCGCCCCCTGCTGGCCACACAGAGAGGAGTCATAAAGTTTCTGAGGGAATTCTGCACCAAAATGTTTTTGTGTGTTTTGTCAGGCTGAATCAGAGCGAGCTCACAGAGAGAAGCTGCAAGGCTCTGGCCTCAGTTCTCAGCTCCCAGTCCTCCAGTCTGAGAGAGCTGGACCTGAGCAACAACCACCTGCAGGATTCAGGAGTGAAGCGTCTCTCTGCTGGACTGGAGAGTCCAAACTGTAGACTGAAGACTCTCAGGTCAGTGCTGATCAACCTGTCCAACAGGAAAATGTAGTTCCTGATTTACATGAAGCTTCTACTGTCAATAAAGCTATTCAGCCTTTCACAGTAGCCATGAAGCCAACATTTAGCACTGATTGAGGATATTTCATTATTTCCTCTCATCACTGCCTCTGTTGTTAAGACATAAAAAACCAGAAAGGACTTACAGGAGCAGTTTCCTCCAAAGGGTTTTTCTTGGTTTGGGCAAAACCTTTGACAAATTTTGGGGGTAATTTATACTGTTTTGAATGGTCATTTTTGGAAAGAAGTCAAGCTAATTTTGTCAAAGGATTCATTTGAAAACGTAATGATGCTCATAAATCCTGGATCTAGAGAAGCCCAGAACTGTGTGGAGCTGGAGGAGAGACAGGGGAAGGACGCTGTTTCTCCTCTGACAAACAAAAAACTAAAAATCTGAAGTTCATACCTGCTGTCTTGGACGTTTCATTTAAACCTTCATTTACCTCTGGACTAACACTAACCTTCAGCCTGGAAATCAGATCATTTAAATCCAGATTAAGGTTAATCTACAACTACTGTATTTCAGACTGGAGTTATTCCAGATTAAAAGGGCATTTTAGTCTGTGACTGGGCGTAATCCCCGTCTGGGAAACCGCTCTACAGTTGTGGATCAGAAATGAAATCAGTTAAAATGAAATTACAGCGCAGATCACTGGGCTAGTTTTACAAGCATTTGAGTTCATTTTCATATCTAATTTTGGAGCGTTAATCCCAACATAAACCTCGCCTTAAAGGAGAGTTTACCCTCAGAGACTAGAGACTCTATTAAAACACACTGTGTGTGTGTGTGTGTGTGTGTGTGTGTGTGTGTGTGTGTGTGTGTGTGTCCAGGCTGTCAGGCTGTCTGCTCACACAGGAAGGCTGTGCTGCTCTGGCCTCAGCTCTGAGCTCCAACCCCTCCCATCTGAGAGAGCTGGACCTGAGCTACAATCATCCAGGAGCCTCAGGAGAGAAGCTGCTCTCTGCTGGACTGGAGGATCCAACCTGGAGCCTGGAGGCTCTCAGGTGTGGAGAGACACACACACTGTCTTCTAGAGGCCTGAGAGGCGTTTTCTCAGTCATGCTGAGAAGCTGAGTCATGTTTAATGTTGAAGGTTTCATGCTGGATATGAGTGATGTTTCCAGTAAAGTTTCTATGAGGAAAGTTATTAAATGCTCATGTTTCTATTGTAAAAATGCTCTTTGTTTATTCCTCCTCCAGGGTGGACCACGGTGGAGAGCAGAGGTTGAAACCAGGCCTGAGGAAGTGTAAGTGTGTTTTTACTCTTATTCCTAAAAACACAAAGCAGCAGACATTTGGTCACATGATGTGAGTTTGACTCTTTATTCAATAATGCACACATTAAAAGAAGACAGGGTGAAAAATGTCTGCTCCATAGTTCAACAGTTTGCTCTTTCCACTGAAGTCAACATGCAGGATGACTTCTCTACTCAAACTGGGAACAAATGCATGAAGAGCACTAGTTTAGTTGGAGGCAAATCAAATTAAACATCAAGTATTTTTCAGAGGGGAAACCCTTCTGTAACCAGTAGAGGGGTGTACTACGAAGCAGGTTTAGTGGGTTAGCCAGGTATGTTGAGTCTAAAGCCAGGCTTTCCTGTATCACGATGGTGGCTCTCTTTTAAGCCGGCTAGATCACCATGGTAACTTATGCTTAACTCATAACCTGGTCCCGACCAGGTTATGAGCTAAGTTTATTGATTTAATCGGCGCTATCTCACCCAGGTGAAATCACAAAGTTGGCCTAATTTTTGTCCGGTGATTGGTGGCACATAAGCGCAATGCAGGTATACTATTAGTGGTGCACAGACTTCACGTTTGTTAGAAATATTCCGTTGTATCACAGACATATATAGTATATAGTTATAGTAGCCTATTTTTTTACAGGAAACCCCTTATATTATAACGGTGACTGTCATGGCATCCGAAGGTGCTGATTGGACGGGAGCAGCCCGTGGTGATTCAAACGCACTCCAAACGGCGCTTATTCCGATTTAGAAAAAAAGATTTAACACAAAAGGAGCAAACAAACATCAACAGAAATGGCTCCATAATTCCAGTTAAACTTTAAATGTAACGAACAATTATCTGAAACTACTGACAAGGAGCTCTAAGCAGCGTAAATAGTGGTCAAAAATTGTCATGTAACCATGGTAACCACCGCCTGCTCCGTCACCCACACACACCTTCTGTCACCTGACTTCACCTCAGGCCAATACCTTCGCAACACTCCCATAAAGCTACTGAAGTTACATATTTCTAAAAATTCATAATACTGAATGAATATTGCAGCAATTATTTAAAATGGCTATAACAGTGACAGAATCCCCAACCTTAATGCTTCCTTAGAAATTAATCGCCAGCTCTCCTCTCTCGCCTTATTTGCGGCCACAGTGTTGCTCTTAGCGTTAATTTTATTTTTAAAATGTTCATAGCTTTCCATGAGGACAAGCTGCTCCTCTTGTGTGAAATATGCAGCCCGTGAACGGTCCATTTTTGGTGGAAGTAGAATCATATGAGGCCAAAACGCCCCCTTTTCTGTGAACGCACACAGAGCTCAAAGCTGACAGCCGGACTTAACAAACCTTGATGAGAACCACCGTCGTGATACCACTTAACTTTGACTGGAGCTTTAGGTTTTGTTGAGCCTGATAGTGAACACAAAGCCGGCGTAAGTTGAGCCTCCTTCATAGTACAGCCCTCAGGTGTCACTGATGAACTAAATGTAAAGAACAATAATAATAAAAGCAGCTGTAAGAATTTGGAGCAGTCTCTGAAAACCTCGGAGCGTCAGGAGCCTGAGTTGGATCACTATCATGAAATAGAGACACAGGACACGGATGTGGATTTTGAATGAATTCTGAATGGATATTAACCATAAACCACATGAATGCAATGCACAATGTGGCAATGACAGTTCACCAAAATAAGCAAAACAACAAACCCTGTGCGCACAGTAAAGAAAATAATAAAGACCCGGGTCATTGTTAAATGCAGGGTTCAGACACATTTTTCAAGGTCAAATTCAAGCATTTTTCAAGCACTTTAAAGGGTCATTTTCACATTTTCCAGCAAAAATACAGAATACATATCTACAGTAATAAATATACTATACTATATACTATACTTTTTCACTTTTTATCACAATGATGTACATTGTATTATGCTATAAACATCTAAAATTATGTTTCATAATAGCAAAAAGTTTAGAAATTAAAGGAGAACACAAAGTTTTCTCCAAAAAAAGGGAAGCCACTTGCCGTTGTTCAGGCACACTGGCTCTGATAATCCTCTGATAATAGATAATAATTCACCTGGAGTCTACCTGAGAGCACCTGGTGTGGAGAAAAGAACTGAGGACAAGAGACTTTGAGGGAAATGACATCACAAGTTATTTCAGTTGAAGTCAGACGACTTTGAAAGTGACCAAGCACCCGTCTGTTTCCAAAAGAGAAACTGTGTTTTTCCTCAATTATTCCATCTACCATTATTACTGATAATATTTACAAATATATTGTGTTGTTCAACTGCCGCATATAAACATGCAGCCTCAAAATCCTTTATTTTTGCAGATATTAAACTATTTTTTCACCTTTTAATTTAATGTCCACCCTGTCTAAATGATACAAAAAAAAAAACCATCAAATTGAGCAGCACATGAGGGAGACAATAACACACAGACTGACAGAAGTTTTACATTTTATTAGGGCTGTCAGATGATTCAAAATAATCTACTGGTTAACTGCAGTACTACTCTGTGATTAATCCTGATAAAAATACTAATACTACTTGTATTTTGGTGGGGAGATAAAACAAATACATGTGTGGTGTTGGAAATAAAGAAATGACAAACTAGTGTGAGAAATCTCTTTCTCTTACTTTATTATTCCAAGTCAGAAATGAAACGTGGAGAAAAGTGAACATTCCCTTTTCCCACTTAAGGCCCTTACAGATCTCAGAGCCTGGAGTGGCGTTCCAGAGACGTGTGTGTGTGTGTGTGTGTGTGTGTGTGTGTGTGTACACAAACATAAAGCCTCATGCTCCCAGTTTGCACACACTCGGACACTCGGCCTTCTCTCTCTGTTCTCTGTTCGACCTTCAAATGAATTTCTCCGCTGTTTGAACTTTCTAGTAGAAGTTTCTACCCAGTTCAACATGAACGTTTGGCTCCGCCCCTCCACCTTCACTCCCGCCACCAGGCTGTCAGGAGGCGGGCTCAAGCCTCTGATTGGCTGAGTGACACTAAACTGCAATTTATTGGCTTTTTAGCACAAAACATTCCCTTGTTTTTCCATCAAAATTTTTTTAAACACAAAAACATGTAAACATATGAAATATTGATTTATTTATTCCCAGTGTTTTAGTGTGACGTCCTAAATATTGATTCAGATATTTATTTATTGGTGGTTTAACCGCTCTGGGCTACACTTCTATACAGCAGTTTGACATCCATTCATCACATTCCATAATGTGAATGGATAGTTGATATAGTCACTGAAGAATTCATAATAATAGAGAAATTAAAAACAAATATATGGATCAACTGAACAAGTTGTGAGCTGAGATCAAACTTGTGTCTATATTGTGTTTTGTTCTGTCCATCAGATTCCTGTCAAGTCAAACTGGACCCAAACACAGCAGGCAGAGAACTCGTCCTGTCTGAGGACAACAGGAAGGTGAGATGGGTGAGAGAGAAGCAGCCATATCCTGATCATCCAGAGAGATTTGACTACTATCAACAGGTGATGTGTGGAACTGGTCTGACTGGGAGGTGTTACTGGGAGGTCGAGTGGGAGGGACGGGTTGATATCGGAGTTACTTACAGAGGAATCAGCAGAAGAGGACGCAGTGCTGACTGCAGGCTTGGAGGAAACGACATATCCTGGAGTCTGATCTGCTCTCATACAGGTTTCACTGCCTGGCACAAAAACAGACCAATAGACGTTCCTGTCCGTCCCTCCTCCTCCTCCTCCTCTGGCAGAGTAGCAGTGTGTCTGGACTGGCCTGCTGGCTCTCTGTCCTTCTACAGCGTCTCCTCTGACGCTCTGATCCACCTCCACACCTTCACCTGCAGCTTCACTGAACCTCTGTACCCTGGGTTTGGGTTTGGGCTCAGCGCTCTGCTCAGTTCCTCAGTGTCTCTGTGTCAGATGGAGTAATGAAACACTCACACTGCTGCCCAGAGACAACTGCTGACATGATGCACAGGATCTCTTCTCACACAGTCACACACACACACACACACACACACACATGCACAAACACACACAAACACACACTCACAAACACACACACACACACGCACACACACACACACACACACACACACACACACACACACACACACACACACACACACACACACACACACACACACACACACACACACACACACACAAACACACACACGCACACACACACACACACACACACACACACATTTGCATGAAACTCAAAAAGCTGTAAAACTAAGCTGGTAGAAATAAAGATGTGTGAACTGGATCTGTTTTTGGAATCAGAGGAAAAAACTGGATTATAGAGTTTATGATTCAGAAATTATGACCCAAAAGTCTTACTAATCTGTGTTTCTGTGTGTGTGTGTGTGTGTGTGTGTGTGTGTGTGGTAAAGCAGAAAAATCAGAGCTCCAACAGAAACACCCTCTTTGATTTTGTCCAGAAAGTGCAGAAACAATCATGTGATTTTGTGGAAGAGAAGAAAACACTAAACTCAAATCTTCAATAAATGTGTGCATATAGATTTTGTTTTGTTTTTGTTGCCCTGCAGCCTCCAAGTGGGGTTTTTATTTGTGTGTTTGTGGTGGGAAGTTGTGACTTTCTTGGACTTTGGTGTCAGCTGCTAAACAAAAATCAACATTCTTGATTTGCTGATTTTGTCTGGGTTAGGGTTAAGAGAAAAAAAAACACTCAGTGTTATTACTCTGAATTTTAACTAAATTATTAGATTTGTAAATTTCCAAAAAAAAAGTCAGATATTCTCTGAGAGTAAAGTGACAAGAAAAAAATATATGAGATAACACATTAAAGTCGTAGATTTATGAATGAATGAATGAATGAATGTTTTATTTCGGTCATTTTCAAGCGGCAGAAAGCAAATATACCTATGAATAAACAAATACTTAGGCACAAATATTTAAACAATATAACATTTCATTTACTTTCAGTGGAGAACCAAACCTAATATATAATTTGTACAAATAAACACTGACCGAAAAGGTATAGGCTGAAGCCTTAGCTTATTTTGCCTATCCTTCTTACATTACTAAGATTTTGCCAGCTCACTTAAATCATAAAATTAAGTAAATGAAAGACACAAAAACAAAAATATGTGTAAATATACAAAGGGTCTCTAGGCAGTCCATACGTACACTAGTGTTCATAATTCTGTTTTATATTTACTAATAATATTATTTTTAAATAGCTTTTTAAATCTATTAAGCGTATTACATAGTTTCATTTCTATTTCTAAATTATTCCATAAATGTACACCTTTTACCGATATACATCTTTGTTTTACATTTGTTCTTGCCTTTGTTTTTTTAAACATGCAAATCCCTCTCAGTTGGTATTTATTCACTCTAATCTGGAACATCTTCTGGATACTTTCTGGAAGCATGTTGTTATTCACTTTGTACATTATTTGTGCAGTTTTAAAATCAACCAAATCAATGAATTTTAGGGCCTGTGAATTTATGAATAATATGTTTGTATGTTCCCGATAAGCGGCTCTGTTTATTATTCTTATTGCTCTTTTTTGTAATATAAAAATTGGATTTGTGACTGTTTTGCAAGTGTGTCCCCAGACCTCCACGCAGTAAGTAATGTATGGCTCTATGAGCGAGCGGTACAATAGATGTAATGAGTTTCTGTTGAGAATGTATTTTGTTTTGTTCAATATTGCAGTAGATTTTGATATTTTATGCTTAATATAATTTATATGTGGTTTCCAGCTTAGTTTGTGGTCTATAATAACTCCTAAAAATTTATTTTCAAAGACTCTCTCTATTTCAGTATTGTTTATCATTATTTGTGTTTGATTTAGAATTTTTCCAAATATTATGTATTTGGTTTTATTTAAATTTAATGACAATTTATTTATGTCAAACCATCGTTTCAATGTTGCAAGTTCTTTCTCCACTGTATCCAGAAGGTGCCCCAGGTCTAATCCAGAGTACAGTAAATTCGTGTCATCAGCAAACAAAACAAAATGTAGCAGCCTGGACACATTACAAATATCATTAATAATAAAATAAATAATTTGGGACCCAGCACAGAACCTTGGGCGGCCCCACATGTGACCCTCAGTAAATCAGACTTTACATCATTTTGTTGTACATATTGTTGTCTATTGTCCAGATAGCTTCTGACCCATGAGTAAGCTATCCCTCTGATCCCATATCTGTCCAGTTTTCTCAGGAGTAAATTGTGGTCGATGGTGTCAAAAGCCTTTTTTAAATCTATGAATACCCCTACTGTATATTCCTTTTTATCTATTGCTGTTGTTATTTTTTCTGCCAGAGCCATTACTGCCATTGTGGTTGATCGATTAGTTCTGAACCCGTATTGATGTTCACTTAATAAATTTTGTTTTTCTATGAAATTATCAAATCTATGGATGAATAGTTTTTCCAAGATTTTTGAAAACTGAGGGAGAAGAGAAATTGGTCTGTAGTTTGGTAAGTGGTGTTTATCTCCATTTTTGTACATTGGAATGACTTTTGCTATTTTTATTTGGTTTGGAAATATACCTGTTTGAAGTGACTGGTTGCAGATGTGGGTCAGAGGTCTAGCTATAGTATCTATAATATTTTTTACTAATGCCATATCAATATCATTACAGTCGGTGGATTTTTTATTCTTGAAATTGTTTACCACATCAGTTAGTTCCTTCTCTGTAATTTTCTTCAAAAATATAGTGTTAGGATTTATGTTAATAATATTTTCATCTACGTCATTTTTCAGCACTGGGTCCACAATTTCTTTTGCTAAATTATAACCAACATTGACAAAATAATTGTTAAATTCCTGTGCGGTTTGTTTTGTTTCAGTTATGATTGGTTGATTATCTTTAATAATGTAGTTTGGATAATTTAAATTCCCAGTACCTTTTTTAATTATACTATTAAGCACTTTCCATATACCCTGTGTGTTGTTTCTATGCTGTTCTAACTGTTTGTGGTAGTAGTCCTTCTTACTGAGTCTCATTATATTTATTAATTTATTTTTATATTTTTTGTATTTATTTTCTGCTTCCTTTGTTCTAGCTCTTAAGTACTGTTTATATAATAGGTTTTTCTTTTTGCAGGCATTTTCAAGTCCCCTAGTGATCCAGGGTTTATCCTTATATTGTTTCTTCCTTTTTGTTCTTGTAGGGCAGTGTTTGTCATATAGGGTGGTAAAAATGGACAGAAATTTCTCATATGCTTTATTTGGGTTATTATTTAGATAAACTTCTGTCCATCTTTGCTCCCTTAAGTCCCTTTTAAGGGCCTCTATGGCTTCTGGTGTTCTATGTGGGGTCATCTTGTAAGTGTCAGCATTATTCTGGGTTTTGGTTTGAGAGGAGTACTGTAAGGTTGTAAAAATACAAGGTTCAATACAAGAACCTGGTGTCCTATGGATGCAGCTTATTATTATATTCTTTGCTTTCTCCATGTCTATTTCTACAGTAACACATTCCATAATATTTTCTATTTTTATTGACATACTCTATTTTTTTACATCTTAATTCATTATTGACAAATAGGGCCACTCCTCCTCCTTTTTTGTTTATTCTATTTGTTGTAAATATCTCATAACCTTCAAGTGTCACATCAGTTTCCTTCTCATTGTCCAGCCAAATTTCTGATATTGCTATTACATTAAACATGGTGAATTGTTTGAGATAGTCCTTAATTTTCGTGAAATTGCTATTCAGACTTCTGCTGTTGAAGTGAATTATTGAGAATGTTCCGTTCATTATTATATTGCTTTTAAATTGTTCATCTGTATAGTATTCACAGCTGCAGTCGATGTTATTGTAGTGGTGATTTTCTGGATCGATGCCATTCTCCATCTCGTACATTTTGTGTTCAGTATAATCAAAAGTTTTTAAGTTGAGTTGTTCATAGTTTTGATGTCCACTCCTCACGCAGTCTGGTGGTCCTATTTCAGCCAAATCCTCATCCTCTATGTCGCTGAATGGAAATGTGTAGTCCTTATTGAGTGTCATCGTTGTTTCAGTCATAGAATAATCAATTTAAGTGCATCTAGGGCATGGCAAGGTGTGTTTGAGTGAGTCGTCATCACTGTTATTTGTCTAGCTCAGTGATCTCTCTGATGGCCAGCACCTTCAAGCTCTGCGGTTTGCTGTCCATGTTGACTGTATCTTGGTCTGTTTCCTCAGAAGGCGGGCCTGTCGTGCTATGTCAGAGTTTTTTTTTTGGTTAAATGTTCATTTATGTACACACTGGTACCTTTCAGCTTTCTCCCTTGCTGGAGAAGTGCAATTTTTTGTTTTCTGTTCACAAAGCGGATTATTATGGGCGGTTTTTCATTTTTATTTTTTCAGGGGAGAGGATGACATGCTTCAATGTCTTTGTCATTCACTTTTATTCCTTTACTGTCTAGGAAGGAGATGACCTGTCTCTCTATGGAGTCCAGATCAGCCTCAGTGGGCTCTCCACTTGTAGACTCCGCAGCTCTGGCATAAGACCTGGGTCTGTCTCTAGTCCACATGAGAAAAATACATGAAAATTCTGAGATTATATAGTCACAAATTGATGTGGAAAAAAAAACTCATTCTCCTAGTTTGTTCTCCTCCTGTGGGATCCAGTCAGAAGGAAATCCTGCTGGTTTGAGTCCAGAATCCCAACCTCCTCCTCAGCATCTGGACTCCGAAGAGACATCGCTGTGATTTGGGCCGATTCAGAAGAAAACAATATTTTCTGATTTTTTTTCTCTAATAAGTTTTCCACTTCAATCTCAGAAATTCTTTTTCTCTCTGAATATCACTAAAAGCTCCTGTTCCTTCTCCTGTTACTGCTACTACTGCTACTACTGCTACTACTACGACTGCTACTGTTACTGCTACTACTACTACTACTAGCAGCAGAGCAGCAGCAGTGCAGCAGCAGCGCCTATATTGTTCATTTTGGCAGTTTCTTGATCTTACTGCTGGCAACATTCCTCTCTTATTCGCTGCTGGTGTTGTTGAGAAGTTGGGTTTGATGATTTATGGCTGTGGATGGTGAAGTATAAGGGTGATAGCTGGTGGATTGGAACAAGGCCTGTCAACCCTGGTGCCAGACTAGCTAACAGCTTGAGCTGCAACCACCACCTGGCTTTGGCTCCTACCAGCACCAAGCCACTGCAGCCTCCACCACCAGGCCACAGCAGCCTCCACCACTAGGCCACAGCAGCCTCACCACCAGGCCACAGCAGCCTCCACCACCAGGCCACAGCAGCCTCCACCACTAGGCCACAGCAGCCTCCACCACCAGGCCACAGCAGCCAGTCCACAGCAGCCTCCACCACCAGGCCACAGCAGCCAGGCCACAGCAGCCTCCACCACCAGACCAAGGCAGCTTCACCACCAGGCCAAAGCAGCTCCACCACCAGACCAAGGCAGCTTCACCACCAGGCCAAGGCAGCTTCACCACCAAGCCAAAGCAGCTCCACCACCAGGCCACAGCAGCTTCACCACCAGACCAAGGCAGCTTCACCACCAGGCCAAAGCAGCTCCACCACCAGGCCACAGCAGCCAGGCCACAGCTGCCTCCACCACCAGACCAAGGCAGCTTCACCACCAGACCAAGGCAGCTTCACCACCAGGCCAAAGCAGCTTCACCACCAGGCCAAAGCAGCTCCACCACCAGACCAAGGCAGCTTCACCACCTGGCCAAGGCAGCTTCACCACCAGGCCAAAGCAGCTCCACCACCAGGCCACAGCAGCTTCACCACCAGGCCACAGCAGCTTCACCACCAGGCCACTACAGCCTCCACCACCAGACCATAGCAGCTCCACCATCAGGCAGCATCAGAAGACGCCTCTATTGGGTCAGTCATGTCATCATTATCAGATTTGCCAATAGAAAGAAAAAACTTCACCTACTGAAGCAGGGCAGAAAGCTAAAGGGTACTGATGTATATCTAAATGAGCATCTCATTAAGAGAAATGCTGATATTGCAAAAAAAGTAAGATTCTTGAGAAAACAGGGGAAGCTGCAGTCTACGTGGACCCACAATTGTAATATGTTTGTTAAATTGAATGGAAATCCAGAACAGGCCAAAGTTTTATGCATCAGGACCTTGGATGAGCTAAATGAATTATTGTAATAAAGAAACTCCCAGCAAAGGCGGGAGTTGTCTAGTTGTCTGGTCTCCTGACTTTGCGTACATATGAACTAATTACTCTTTTATGGATAGTACACCGATTAATGATAAGCATTTCCTGCCTGTTTCAAAAGGTCTTGTTATGGCCCATTTAAATGTCTGCAGCATAAGGAATAAGGTACATGAACTTAACTATCTGATTACAGAAAATACAATTCATATTTTAGCCATATCAGAGACCCATCTGGATGCTGCTGTTCTTGACACTGAGATTTCCTTTGATGGCTATAATGTCTTTAGAAGGGACAGGAACAAACATGGGGGTGGCATAGCATTATATATTAGAAACAACTTTCCGGCTAAACTGTGCTCTGAGTTTATCTCAGATAATTTAGAATCTCTATGGGTCAGAGTGTATCTTCCTAACCTTAAGCCAGTGCTGATAGGCTGCTGCTATAGACCTCCTGGGACTGATGTGCAATACCTGGATGAGTTATGTATGTTAATTGACAGAGTTTCAGATGTGAACTGTGATATTTTTTTACTTGGGGATATGAATATAGACTGGTTTGCGAAACAATGTCCAATGAAACAAAAGATAGTGTCATTAATCAATGCCTGTAATCTGTCTCAGATGGTCTGTCAACCAACCAGAGTCTTTACTAACAGCGCTGGCCATACCTCTGCCACTTGCATAGATCATATTTATACAAATATTCCTGAATACTGCACTAAACCAGTTACTTGATCTGTGGGTTTTAGTGACCATAATATAGTAGCAATTACCAGGAAAACTAAAATTCCTAAATGTAAGGTCAACATAGCTCATAAAAGGATGTTTAAGAAATTCATTCCGGAATGTTTTTTGTCAGATGTCATGAAGATTGTTGATAAGCATGCCCCTCTTAGAAAGTGTGTTGTGAAAGCTAGACCAGCTCCATGGCTAAATGAGACCCTTAAGAGCCTCATGAAGGAAAGAGATGAAGCCAAATCCACATTAATAATATCGGGACAAGTGGAGGACAGATTCAAGTACTGTCAACTGAGAAACCAGGTTACGAAACTGAATAGGTCAATGAAAAAAGAATATTACATGAAGAGAATAAATGCTGTAAAACAGGATGGTAAAGAGCTCTGGAAAACCCTTAATGAAATAATGTGGAGACGGACAATTGGCAGGGCTTCTTTTGTGGAATCAGAAGGCATGTTTCTGACTAAACCACCTGATATAGCAAATTATTTTAATGACTTCTTCATAAATAAGGTTAATGAACTAAGGCAAAGTATGGACAGTAGTGATCTTGATTCTGATTATCTAAAACTTATAAAAAACAATGTGATGTTAGACAAGAGTTGCACATTCCAGTTTAATAATGTGGAGGAGCAGGAAGTAAAGAAGTTGTTGAAGTCCCTGCCTGAACATAGTTCAGTAGGCACTGACATGCTGGACAGTAAAGAACTTGCTCTGGCAGCTGACTATGTTTATGAACTGTTATGTCATATATTAAATGCTAGTTTAATGAAGGGAGTTTTTCCCACTATCTGGAGAAAGGGTAAAATTATTCCCATACCCAAAGATGGCAGACAAGCACTCACTGGGAAGAACAGTAGGCTTATAACCATTCTCCCAGTTCTCAGTAAACTGAGTTCCAACATGCTTACAGACATAAACATTCAACTTGTTCTGCCCTTACAGTAATGACGGATGACTGGCTGAAGGATATGGATAATTCAAAGATGACTGGTGCAGTATTACTGGATTTTAGTGTGGCATTTGATGTCATAGATCACAATCTACTTATTGGCAAACTAGAATGTTATGGATTCAGACCAACAGCCATCCAATTTATGAAAAGTTATCTCACAGGTAGGACGCAGAGGGTTTATTACTGTGGCAGCTGGTCTCGCTCAAGGGTCTTGGACTGCGGGGTCCCACAAGGGAGCTGCCTTGGACCACTCTTATATGCAATATTTACAAATGATTTACCATCAGTTTTGCATAAAGCAACTGTACAAATGTATGCTGATGATTCCACAGTATATTACGCTGCTAATACTGTCAGTGAACTAAACAATGTTTTATCTGCTGAGTTAAATATGGTATTTGATTGGATAAAACTAAATAATATGGTGCTAAACATTTCAAAAACCAAATCAATTATCTTGGGGTCAAATCATAAATTGTCAAATACACCAAAAATGAGTCTGAATTTGGCGGGGGAACCTATAGAACAGGTAGATAAAGTAAAATTACTGGGTACAATAATAGACAGTCAGCTGTCATGGGCAGAACACATTAATACCATAGTGAAGAAAATGGGTTGTGGTATCACCATGGTGAGGAAATGTATGTCTTATGTCCCTACACACATTGTGGGACAGGTGGTGAAATCTTTAATTTTATGTCATCTGGATTATTGTGTACCTCTATGGTCATCTGCATCTAAAGGTCAAATAAAGAAATTACAAACAGCCCAAAACAGAGCTGCCAGGTTAGTATTGCATTGTCCCATGAGAACAAATGCTGTCAGCATTCACCGTCAACTCTCATGGTTAACAGTGGAGAAAAGGCTGGTTTTTAATGTAACTAAATTCTTCAGAAATACTGTGTTTTCCTTTCAGCCCTTTTTCTTATATAAACAAATTGTTAGATGTGACGAGGTTCATTCTCATTTGACTAGATCAGCTGATGATGGCCAGATAATGTTACCACATCCAAAGTCCAATTTTTTAAAGAGAACAGTTATTTATCGTGCCATCAATTATTGGAATAATTGCCCACTGAATATACGTAAGCTGAATAGCAAAATATCTTTCAAGTACCACTTAAGACTGTATTATTTAAATCCGTGAGTAGGTATGAACATATTTACTGCATGAATGTAATAATGGATGTAATGCTGTTTTAATTTATTTTGTATAATTTTTGATGATGTTTATAATGTTGTCTACAATGTTGTACTGCTTTTATATTGTTACTGTTATGTGATTTTACTTTTCTGTCTGGAAGACTAGCTCGTCCTACTTGTGGGACAGCTAATGGGGATCCTTTTAACAATAAACAATAAACCCAAACCTCCCCACCTTGCTCTGTAGTTTGTTTGTTTTTGTTTCTTTTTACCCCTACAGTGGCACTGACACACCCTGGTAGAAAACCGATGATGATGGCACAATGTTTTCAGTTCTTCATGCCTGTCATGACCTTGTTGGCCTCTAGGTGGAGCGGTGAGCACATCCATTCTGTCTGGAGTCCACGTGACTGGCAGGTGAAATCAATCAGCGCTCCTCCAATCAGGAGGGGAAACCATTTTGTCTCGTTTGCTTTACGACCAGCAAGACCTCTGTCCCCGTGCGCCCCTCAAAACTCTGCCCTGCGTTCCAAATCTCATACTTTTACTTTTTACTTTTAGTATGTACAGCAGCTGCCCTTACAAAGTATTCAGTGTAGTATGCAGTATGCGTGTGTATGCATACAACTGGGACATACTACATACATAATCCCTGACCTCAAATGTGCCACATTTGAATGTTGTTGTCAAAATGCCGGTGCTGTTTCATACTGCGCTGTCCTCTGTCTGATTTCTGATCTTCTGTCTTCCTGTTGCTGTCACTGAGCGAGTTGAGTGCGATGTGTGTGTGTGTGTGTGTGTGTGTGTGTGTGTGTGTGTGTGTAATATTTTCAGTGATGAGGTTTTTTTTCCCATTTGAGCACATTCTAAACGTCTGATGGAGCAATCAGATTGCTCGGTCGGATCTACGTGTTGTATAATTGAAATAAATACACAGACATATCAAAATTGCTTTTATTACAAATCACTGCAAAGTTTCTTTCTGCTGTGCACGGCCAGCAAAGCAGAAATACACCCCAAAATATCTTTAACAACAACAACAACTGCACAGCTCATGTTACCAGTCATTGTGGAACTGTAGTAAATATCACTGCCTCATTACAGAAGGAGGTGCAGATTAATGTTTGGATGGTCGAGTAAAAATAAAGACACAGGTTCCAGGTTCTGCACAGGACCTGAACTTTCACCGTCCTGATCTAAAATCTGAGCAGTAATCGCAGCCGGAGGAGCCTGGCCGGCCTGAGGTAAAGCATTCCAGTAGGAAATATGAAGCCATCACATCAGGCGACTGGACATCGTTCAGTTCATTATTATAACATATTGACGGCCTTGTTTGTTTGTCCAGCACTTTGTGGATAATACGGCGAGCAGGTTCACGATCCCCAGAGGACAAACTCTTAATTTGTTGAGCTGATGACTTTTCCTCGAGCCGAAATGTCAACATCACACAAAACATTTCACACAAATTAGTGGATCAAAACATTTGGTGAATGCCTTCATATTCCCCAAAGGAAAATTCTGCTTCATTGTAGTGAACCCATGACCTTTCCTCTGGTGCCTCCCTCAGGTCAAACATTGGACTTGTACACAGAATTTCTCTAAATGTAGCCTAATAGATGGAAGTCATTTACTAAGCATATTTCATGGTAGTTATTAAATATGACATGATTACAAAGGATTGTGATGCACAAAGTTTCCTGAGCAGACTCTTTATCAAGGCAAGTCGGTGACACTTGAAGCCTGCTGCTGCCTCTGCACAGATTAGCAGTGAATTACAGATTGATAACTGGAACTGGTAGTTCCCACTAAGCAAACTATTTTGCGTGTTGGTAAAGTTAGTGTTAATGCAACATAATTAACAAAATTAGCGGTTTTTTTTCTTTCCTGTGCCGTCGTTCACAACATTGTAGTGCCCATGTAAAGCATTGCATGTAATTCAAGCCAGTTAAATGACATATTGCACTTATTAGTAAACATGGCAAAATAACAGACTTTGAGATTCTTTGCATTAATGTAGACGCCCACAGCCCCCACTCCACCACCACCACCACCACCACCACCACCACCTATGTGACTGCAGACACATGATCTCGCTTCACATTTGCTCCTAAAGGATGACACATGACTCTTGCTGGTTATTTGTGCTGTAGCTTGATGAGGAAGCTGATGATGAAGGATATGAGTAAGCTGTTTAGTTAGAGGAGGCAGCCGGTCTGGCAGCAGGAGGAGCCGGTGTGAACTGAGGACGAGGTTGTCTGACCGGAGCAGAAACTGGTTTTTGTGCCGGCGCTGATGCTGCACCGTAATAGTTGCTGAAGATGTTGGAGGTCTTCTCCTGGTACTGCAGCAGATACTCCAGCTAAACATAGATTTAACATCACACTGGCCGGTGTAGCTGTGTGAGTACTGCACATCCCGGGCAAAGTAACTCCCTGAGTTTGGACACAGAAAGAGGAAATATTTAGATCAGCCTGGTGATGATTTTGTTCCTAGACACTGCCTCAGTTCTTTGTTCTCGACGTCCTGAACCTTTTGCCGGATGTCACGGCTTAAATACAAATGAAACTGTCATTTCCAATGGAATTTTGATATTCTGAGAGCGTCCATGGAGGCAAGTGGAGTTCTGCCTGACTGTTATATATATAAAAAATCAAACTAACAGTTCAGCTATAAGCTCCCCATCCTCAAATCAACATGCTTTCCTAAACAGAACATGTTACACAGTTACAACAGTCTTTCTTTAGTGTGGCATCACCACAAGCGTGTCGTTGGAAGGCTAACGTTACTTTCGAGCTTGACTTGCCAGTTTCGTAGGTTTTAACATTAGCCTCCTAAAATACAGTGAAGACCCTGAGCTCACAAACAGGAACTACCCGTTAGGACTCAAACCAGTATCGTTAACTTGGTTTGTCTCCTGAACTTGTCATGTTCTTTTTAAGCCTGTGATGCTGAGCCCAAGGAAAATTCCCCCAATAAATGTATGTGAATGAAATTACATATTGACAAAATGTTTAATTTTTGCATGAACCGTTCCTTCAATAAATCCCTAATCAAACTATGATGATGCTCAAAAATCAGCATCAGTGTAAGACTTTTTTACTTCCATTAAAATATTTATATATCTTTAGCAAACTGAAAGCCATACTCACCACCATATTTACAGTGTCCCTTGACGAAGTACAAGCATATCTCTGTTTTAAGGACACAAGTACAAAAGTACAACTTTAAGGAATGAAATGTGACACTGTGATATGAATCAAAGACTCGGATTGTATCTGTTTCCTGTGTGACTTCATTCTGCTTCCTGTTTTGATCAGGGTTGGTCACATCAGCCAAAGCCAACGTGACCCAGCAGACCTAAAGAAACTCCATCGACAGAAAAATTCACGGAGAAGGTGTACAAAGGAAGCATCGCTCTCACAGATTACCACTTGGCTTTGCAGATAAGCAGTTTATACAAAGAGGTGGAGGCTTTTGAAACAGGCTCATAAGCTTTACCTTTCACATCCTCCGAGCTTTTCTTGGCTCCTCTCGTTTGTCTTTTGTTCAGTCCGTCATCACTGCCAGCGTCTCGGTAGCTCGCAGCAGCCCAGACGTCGCTGGTGGAAAAGACTCGTGGTTGCCGTTGAGGGTTGCCCCTGTTGCCTCTCAGAGCCTCTTTGTTGATGTAGACAGATTTCAGAGAGTGAAGCAGCCGGTTGGGAACACCCCGAGCCTGCAGGGCTTTTAAAGGCTGCGGCTCGTCAAAATCATGAGCCTTGGAGCAGAAACAGTCTCCCTGCAGGTGTTGCTCACAGATGTGGAGCCGGTCGCAGTCGTCGCCATCCTTACACAAGCCAAACTGCCCGCCGCCATTGTTGTAGTCAAAGCAAATCTTATATAAGACAGACAGGAGTGAGAAAAAAATATATTCAATGTTACTAAAATTCTGAGATCACCTACTGACAAAGGAGACAGACAACGCCCAGTTGAGTAGTAAATTTTTACTTGCAAGGAGTGAGTAGCTTACCACGTTGGGCAGCGACCTCTCACTGAGGCACTTGTTCACACATCAACAGTTATCTATTTTATTCTAACAGGAAATGAATCCTTATATGGTAATATTCAACAATCCAGCAAGCATACAAGGTCATATTACACTCTCACTTGGGTGAAGAGTGGAAAACTACTGTCTACACACTTCTATATAGTGTCATGGAAATAATGGTAATATAATGTAATTTTATAAGATTAAAATGCAATTTTTATAACATTCAATCCAAAGGAACGTTGTGTAACTGGACATCCGGCTTATTCAAAGGCATTCTAGAGAACCCAGCAGCCAGGTGGAAAAGGACAACAACACTGTCCTTTTGGGTGAAGACGATGGTGAAGAAGGCAGAGTTTAACTGTATGGGCCTGACCGTGTTCTGGCTGGTTGTTTGTTAGCTGGTCGCTAATCAAGGGGCCGAGCCAAAACAAAAGAAGATAAAAGTTTTATTTGGAAGGAAGGATGTTTCGTCCTCCCAGGGAAACATCCGGGGAACTTATGTGAAATTGTGTGAAATAGGGTCTTCAGTGCAAGTCTTTTTTTATTTTAAACAAAGAACACATGATCATCAGGTAAGCCACATTTTTTTCTTTGCATTAATTTCCCTCGGTTAATTGTTGGAATTCATGGATTAATTGTATTTTTTTTATGAGGGCGGAGCTGAAAATTGGTAAATAAACAGGAAAAAAAATGCAGAAAAAATCCTCAGTTTTCTTCCATACCCTGCTATAGACCAGATTCACACGGCGGCCATCTTCCTCTGGCGTCAGGCTTAGCCGCTGTTAGCATGTGGTGCTGCTGTGTTCAGCTGACGTTAGCGTTCCACCACCTCCTAGCTAAGGTTACCATTTGATATCCTTACATGATACGATAGGAGAGGTGTAAATTAATTCTGAAATAATAACCACAAACATCTCTGATTCATTTCTTGTCCACCAGCTAAAGCCTGGAAGTGAAACCCACTGGCTGTGATGAAGCTAGCAGCGTAACGTTAGCTGTCCTGCTGTGTTTCCAGCATGTTTCCCCCAGCTGCTGCTAGCTTAAATAACTTACATCCTTCATCATTTACGTGTGTTAGTGACAAAATTTAGCTAGCATTCTTACAAAGAAATGGCTGTTGACATTTAATAATTCATTTACGGTTTTCCTATCAAACGGTAATGTTAGCTCAGAAGTGGTGGACTGCTAACGTTGTTGTGCAACGGTAGCTAACAGGTGGTCAAATATGTTGTTTTACTTTGACTTATGGCCCGATGTCCCCCTGGATCCATTGTTTTTCTCAGGAAACGGTTGAACGAGAAAGTATTGTGAGATTCGTGATGTTTATTAGAAAAGCAAACGACAGTACAGAGGTATCTTTTGATTTCAGCATTTGAGCTTCCCACGTTAGAGGAAGATGGCCGCCGCCTGGTCGATCGACTGTGGGTTTGAAATTCTCGTCCGTTCACCTGAACACGACGCCACAGGCCGGGTAAACACACCGTGCAGTTGCAGCAGCCGAGCCACAGGTGGTGCTGTGGTGCCACGACGCTGCCTGCACACTTTTGTCAGACGTTTGGTTTCGTACTTACGGGCGGCAGCAGGAAGTTGTCGTTCTGCAGCAGCAGCGTGCACAGCTCGGCCCGGTCCAGGTCCTGCAGGCCGTGCTCTACGAGGATCGGCACGTTATGGTCAGACCTCAGCTGATGGGGGAGCTGGCATCCTCTCCTGGAATCAGAGGCTCTGATTTCACTCACAGGTTCAGATTATAAACTGGGCCAACACGCTGCCACCATGCAGGAAGCTGAACAGCAACATTTACCCCACAAAACATTCACCTAAAAGTAGCCACCTGGGAATATTCTGGTACACAGAGCTGTGATTTTTGACTTTAATGTGGTGATATGACATTATTACACTCTAGGCATCACCTGCTGAACAAGACTAAATAAAGCTGAAATGAAAAAAATAGTGAAAAACAAAATTTTGAAGCAGGCCAAATCCAAGTCAAGTTAAGGAGTTATTGCATGATAAACATGCTGTTTAAGTGTTATTTTTCTAAATGCTTATTTTATTGTGACTTCACTAATTTTGTCACTAAAGGCTCATATTGTCTTTTACAGAGAAATCACAGCAGCTGACTTAAGAAATACAGCAGGTTTTTAGGGCCGATGTTACACGGTGCAACTTAAATACAATTTTTTGCATGTCGTAAATTAAGTTATTACTGTTGCAATGTCATGAAAAACCCACAGGACATTCCCAAATGATGTTTCAACCCCAGTTCATGATTTTTCCTTGGATGGAACTCCAAAACATATTAAGTTATTAACAGTATATTAACAGTAAGAAAATGTGCTTTTGGATTTTTAAATGTGTGGAAAAAAACTCAATACTCCAACACTTTGACTGAAGCAAAAACTGGAATAAACAGATTTCACTGCTGGTTGAGGAGGCCTGATATTTGACCAAAGTACCAGCAACGTTTAGCCCGATTTATAAAGCAGTTTTTTTTTATTTTTTTTTTTATCAAATCTCATGCAATCTGCTGCGACACACGGTGCTACACGCACAAGATCAACAGGCTACACAAATGAAAAGCGACATAAATAGGCCTATTTTTTAAAAACATAAAGGAAGCCACTTCTAGAGCGAGACAGGAAGTTGCAAAATGCAAAATGCAAAAAAAAAAAAAAAAAAAAAAAACATGTTTGAAACTCTTCCTTTACACAGCTGCACTCAGAGTTGGAAAGAAACATATTTTGAAGAGATCTTTTTTTTTTTTAAGTCTTATCTTTAAGTCTGACCTCCTGCGGCTGGACGGGCAGGATCCCAGCAGGAACTTTCTGCACAGATGCAGGTTGTTGCAGCCCTGACACACTTTGGCTTTGCAGAGTCGCAGCTCCGTCTTGGCCACCACCTTGTGCTCCCCGCCGGACCGGCAGCACACAAACTTCTCCCGGTTGGAGATGATCCGCCTCACGTTGAACACATGGACGCTCTCCTCCAGATCATCGACGCTCATCGATCCGTGATTGGCGCAGATCAGCTTCAGCACAGCGGCCTCCGCCTCCGACATGTCGAGGCGCTCCGTCGCTTTCCTCCGGCTGACTGACTGAGCTGTGCGGGTTTTTTTTTTTTTTTTTTTTCTGGGTCTTATTTCTGATGAATGGCATGGGCGTTTCTTGGACCTCAGGACATTGGGGGCTGAGCCCACTGCCTTGTAGGGGGGTCCGGGGGTATTCTCCCCCGGAAAAAAATTGATAAACAAGCTCTATTTTTATGCTTTCTCATGCATTTTGGCACCTTTTTTTTACTTGCAAAAAAACTGCAACATGTACTTTAAAAACACCCATTTATTTTCAGAATTAACAATGAACAATATACAAATGTCTCTCCAAACTTCTGCTCTCTCTCAATCTCACTCTCCATCTCCTCCTCTCCATCTTCTGTGCTCTCTCTCTCTCTCTCTCTCTCTCTCTCTCTCTCTCAATCTTACGCGCTAATGGGTGCTTCCCATGTGATTGGCTGAGCCACGTTCCATGCTCTTGTAAAATCAGTGTAACCCACTGGCAGACCGCAGCACAAAATATCCCTGCGCCACTGTAAACGGACATGGCGTTGCCTAGCAACCAACTACTCTGCGCTCAACTTCCTCATTAGGTCACATTTGTTTCAAGACTTTGTAAACAAAATGTCAGACTTTGTGGTGAATTTTGATTTGCTGAGTGGCCTGAGCCTGGATCAGTGGTTGGTGTCTGTTAAAGGATGCTGAATTCACCACCAGCAACAATGTTTTCGCTGGTTTGATAAAGAAACTCCGCCGAGAAGGACGTGACAAATCTTCCCACCACCAAGCCATAACCGAGGCAGACTTCCAGAAGATGAAGCACTTTCAGGCACCAAGTTCAGACACACCTTGGGGGCTTGTCTGTAAAGTCTGGTTTGACGTGCAGCTTCATATGGGACGCAGGGCGAACGAGGGCAACCGCGAATTAAAGCCCGACTCCTTCAGCATTCGCCACGACGACAATGGCCTAAAATAGGCTATGTCACCCTGTCTTTCAACGAATGCACAAAAAATCACAAAGATGCTGCCGAAAAAAAACATAGACAGCCTGCGGGGATTCATATTTGAGCAGCCGGGTAACCCACTGTGTCCGGTGGCCTCCCTGGAGAAATAGCCTACCTCTCCCTGCTGCCTCCTGATCCACCTGCCTTTTATCTCCACCCAAAGCGGACACAGTGTGACAGCGCCGATGTATGGTAAATAAACAGTAGCCTATAACTTTATTAATGTTGTTATTGTTACATCCGACGTTAGGCATACGTCTGCGCAAAAACGCACCTGTCGCGAATGCCGCTTGAATAGCGCACGGTGATATTATATTCCTACTCCGGAGTAAACCGCAGAGAGGAGGAAAAATTATCCGGGGCTAGAGCCCCGGATGCCCAGGCCAGGCGACGCCACTGATGAATGGAAACCGAAACTCAAACCCAGCGCGTCCGCACGTCCTTAAAAAGCCCCGCACAGCGTCTAAAATCCACTTTAGGAAAACATTCGACCTGTCTCTGCTTTTAAACCTTTAACACTCCTGCCTTTTTGTCTTTTTATCTGCTGACACATCACAGCTCTGTTGTGGAGCGGCGTTTTTATTTTATTGTTCACTTCTGTTATAATTTTGTCCTTTCTTTCTAATTTCTTTAATTTCTCTGTAACTGATGTGAAACTGTCGGCTTTTAATTTGCTGTTCTTGTGTGTTATAGCCTACATATTTATATTTTTTTTTATTTGTCATTTTCACCCATAGTACAAGTACATAGGTTAAAACGAAATAACGTTTCTCACTAGTTCTAGTGACCACAGTGCAAGTTGTGCAATAAAAGAGTAGTTTTTCAATGAAAAGTAGCATATACAATCGATAAGAATAGGAATAAATAACTAGATAAAAAGATACATGAATACTCACCTAGCACATAAGTCTATCTAAAATGTTGTAAAAATATACATACATTCATGTGGTCTGGAGAAGAGGCGGATCATTGGGGGAGAACAACAGAGTGGGAGGGGGTACGAGTGTGTGTGGGGTGGGGGAGGGGGCTCAGTCCGTTGATCAGTCTTACAGCATGTGCAAAGAAGCTGTTCCTCATCCTGCTGGTCCTGCAGCCGATGGTCCTGTACCTCTTGCCAGATGGCAGGAGGGAGAACAGGCCCTGAGCGGGATGGTAAGGGTCCTGAATGATGGAGACGGCCTTGCGCGTACAGTGCTGGTTGTAGATCTCCTCCAGGGACTGAAGAGGGGCCCCAATGATTTTGCTCGCAGTCCTGACGACCCGGTTTAGCTGCCGCTGATCCTGGACCCTGCAGCTGCCGAACCAGGATGTGAAGCTGTATGTCAGGATGCTTTCAATTGTGCCCCTGTAGAATGTTATGAGGTGGTGTGTTGGAACTCCCACCTTTCTGAGTCGTCGGAGGCAGTGCAGACGCTTTTGGGCCTTCTTTGTGACCTCAGAGGAGTTGAGGGAGAAGGACAGGTCATCAGCAAGGTGTACTCCTAGGAACTTGATGCTGTTTACTCGCTCCACTGGGGCCCCATTTATAGTCAATTGTGGGTGCTGGTCTTTGTTGCACCTTCTAAAATCAACCACCATCTCCTTGGTTTTGTCCACGCTGAGGGTGAGGTTGTGGGATGTGCACCATGCTGCCAGCTGCACAACCTCCGTCCTGTAGGCAGACTCGTCATTGTCACTAATGAGCCCAACCACTGTGGTATCGTCAGCAAACTTCACGATGTGATTAGAGCTGAATCTAGCTCCGCAGTCATGTGTGAGGAGGCTGAACAGCAGCGGGCTCAGGACACAACCCTGGGGTGATCCTGTGTTCACTGTGATCGGACGTGATGACAGCCTGCCCACCTTGACTGTCTGCCGTCGCCCTGTCAGGAAGCTGAGTATCCAGTTGCAGGTTGCAGTCTCCACGCCCAGCTGCTTCAGCTTTGCCACCAGCTGCCCTGGGATAATAGTATTAAAAGCAGAGCTGAAGTCGATGAAAAGGATTCTGGCGTAGGTGTTCTTTCCCTCCAGATGTGACAGTGTGAGATGAAGTGTGGTGGAAATGGCGTCCTCTGTGGACCGGTTTGACCTGTATGCCATTTGTAGGGGGTCTAGATTTGCTGGGAGACAGTTCTTGATATGTTTCAAGACCAGCCGCTCAAAACATTTTGTGAGGATAGGTGTGAGGGCCACTGGGCGGAAGTCCTTAAGGCAGGATGGGTTTGGCTTCTTAGGGACTGGTATGATGGTGGCACTTTTGAGGCAGATGGGCACAGCAGCTTGCTTGAGTGATGTATTACAAATGTCTGTAAGGACATCCTGCAATTGCTCTGCGCAGTCCCGTAGAACCCGACCAGGGATGTTATCTGGTCCCGCCGCTTTGCGTGGGTTGACGCTGGCAAGGGTCTTCCTCACGTCTGCTGCCGACAGCTGGAGGACCTGGTCACTGGGTGACTGTGGGAGCAGCTGTGCCTTAGTAGTGTTACTGGCCTCAAACCGTGCATAGAATTTGTTCAGTTCCTCTGGTAGAGAGTGGTTGGTATGGCACGTCTGCAGGGGGGGGGGGGCTTGCAATCAGTGATGTTTCTGAAGCCCTCCCACAGGCAGCGTGGATCCTTGTCACATGTGAAGTGGTTATTCAGTCTTTGGGTATACATCCTTTTTGCCTCGTTAACCCCCCGTGACAGATTTTTCCTTGCCAGGCTGTATGCTGCAGCATCCCCAGATTTAAAAGCAGCGGTCCGAGCTCTCAGCAGTGCACAGACTTCTCCAGTAAGCCATGGCTTGTGATTGGCCCGCCTCTTAATGGTCTTCACCACTGTCACGTCATCTATACATTTATTGATGTAATCAATCACAGTCACAGTGTACTCCTGGAGGTCCGTAACGCCATCATATGTGGCTGCCTCTCTGAAAATGTTCCACTGAGTGGTCTCAAAACAGTCCTGCAGCTCGCCCCTTGCTTCTTGTGGCCAAATCCTCACTTCTCTGACCTCAGGCGTGACCCGTTTCACTCTCGGTATGTAGGCTAGAGTGAGCATAACAGCTAGATGGTCAGACTTGCCAACATGCGGGAGCACAGCAGCTTTGTAAGCATCCCTGATGTTAGTGTATACGTGGTCTAGTGTATTTGCACCCCTGGTTGCAATGTCCACGTGTTGATGGAATTTAGGCAGAACAGTTGTCAAACGTGCCTGGTTGAAGTCGCCTGCTATGATGAAAAAGGCATCAGGATGCCCCCTCTGCAGCTCGCTGATGTTGCTGTACAGTCCTGCCATGGCCTCCTTCACGTTGGCACTCGGTGGTACGTAGACTGCCGTTATGATGACTGCAGTCAGCTCACTCGGTGAGTAGAACGGGCGACATTTTACAGTCAAAAACTCCAGATGTGGCGAGCAGTGTGTGGAGACAATGTTGGCATCCTGGCACCATGCATGCATCCGTGATGTTGTCATTCAGCCAAGACTCGGTGAATATTAATGCGCAACAGTTCCTCACCCTGCGCTGAGAGGCCCTCCAGAGTCTGATGTAGTCCATCTTGCTGTCCAGAGAGCGGACATTAGCCAGCAAGAGTGTGGGCACCGCCGGTTTGTGCGGATTCGCGGCTAGCCTAGCTTTGGCGCCTCCGCGTTTGCCCCGCTTCTGCGTCCTGTCGCAGCGCTTTCTGTGCTTCCCCTGGGATGTAGCTCCAAGCTTGACCGCAGGCTTCATCCTGCTTGCTCGGCAAAGTAGCCCAAACTCGCCCAGCACACTCAGCAGCTGTCTGTTGTGACACAAAACGCTGTCCCGCAGCTCCAAAAGCACCTGTCGCTCATACACACACTTCACTTTCACACAGTTTACATTCATACCACTAACAGCACCCGTTTGCACTGGTCTGTCGCTAGGAGAGGCCGCCGCAAGCATCGGTCGCGCCGCCATGTTTGTGTGTAGCTTTACATGTTCATTTGAATTAGAAAAATATGCTTTTTTCCGCAAAATTGAGTCTTAAATTTCATTAAAATCTACCTTGAGAAGATCTTAAAAAGTGTTAAATTTAACTCTCATACCTGCAGAGCCCATGTAACCCTCAGCCTGGATGATGATGAAGCATTATTACACACTCAAGCACACCCTGGAGTGTGTTAGTGATGGGTCGGTCGTGAACGAACCGGCTCTTTGAAGTGAACGACGGGAGCCGGCTCCTGATTGAGAGCCGTTTTTTTTTTTTTTTTTTTTTTTTCGATGTGGCTCCCGGGTACCATCTGTCTGCGCTGAGCGCTTCACACCGGAGCGGCACACACACACACACACACACACACACACACATGAACAGGAGAACAGGAGAACAGGAGGGAGGGAGATGAAAGAGAAAGAGAGCAAGGGGCCACAATGAGAGACAACACGAACGCGCTGGAAAGGTGTAGTTAAGAAAATGACAGCAGGAAAAGGAGTAAAATATGGACCCATTTTAATTTTATTGACAATAGAAAGAAAAAAATCTCTTATCGAGCCAGCTCCCCAAACTGTCCAGAACTGTCCACCATCAGTGCAATGGGGGAAAAAAAACACAAGAAAATGAACTTGATATTAATGAAGGTGCCAGTGTGTCGACTGCAACTGTTGCTGCTGCTGCTGCAGTGTGTACAGCAACTCAATTCAACTGTAAATAGTTAAACGTTTGTTTTTGTATTTTATAATATATTTTTTGTAGCACTAGAGTGAATAAATAAAGGCATATTTATATAATAAACATTTATAAATAAAAAAAAAACATAATGCATGTTTTTTGACATTAGTAATTCATTCTACACATAATTTTACATTATTGTTGGTAATAAATTAATTTAAGCAACAAAAAAATCTGAAGAGCCGCCTGGGAGCCGAAAGAGCCGACTCTTTTTAGTGAGTCGAGCCAAAAGAGCCGGTTCTCTAAAAAGAGCCGGAATTTCCATCACTAGAGTGTAATAATGCAATTATACAACTATTGCCAACAAAATACAATGTATACTAAAATGTATTCATAATGTGGGCATTTCTCTCTCAAAATATAAAAGTTTTTTGTTGGTATTCTCTCCGTTTCAGTGGAAATAAAGAAAGAAAGAATGAACGAAATCAAGTGAATCTGCTCGGGTTTCAAAGGGTTAAATTGTGTAGCTGTCAGACTGAACCCTGACAGATGGTGTGAGATTAAACCAAGAAGAAGAAAACGGCCCTTCATCCATTTTCTGCATGAGAACAATTCCCAGTGAATGACAGTGAAATGAAACTCTTGCTGGTTTTGCTGAGGAGCCCCTGGAAGCCCCTGAAGGGCTTCAGGACATCAGCAGCTCTGCTGACCGCACTTTGAACAGCACTGCTTCAGCCCACATGCACACACTCATCAACTCACTCTGATCAGCAGGCTGCCTGTGGTGCACAAGCCTCCCTTATCATTTTGACTCATTTATTATTATTTATTTATTTATTGGCAGAAAGTAAAACCAGGGTTTCTGAACCATAGTTATGTTTTTTTTTTTAACACATTCTTTTTCTACAATAGGACAGTTACCATACAGTAACATGTTTCATGTTACTTAGTCAATATTTTTGTGATTTTAATTTTCAGTATTTAATGTAATTTTAATTGATTTTTTTTTCTGCAGTTTTGCAATATTTTGTCAGTGATTTGAGAGGACTGTTTCTATAGCCTATCGTTTTTTTTGTTTGTTTGTTTTTTTTTTTTTTTTATTAATAACGTTGCCTATTAATATTTCATCTTGGTTTATAAATTAATTGTTTGTCTACTTTGAATTTTTAATGAGTGCAATTTATTTGAGTTTTTTTTGCAATTCATACTTTATTTTGTTAATCAGTATTATAGAGAACACTGCTGGTTAGTAGCTCTTAATATTAAATAAAAAAAAATAGTAAATTCAGTAATTGAAATAAATTTTTGTTTTATTTTGGTAATCACTTTCATAGTAAAACCGTGAGTGTACATGGTTAGTACCATGTAGTAAAACTGTGGATACTACATTAAAACATGTTTTTTCATGTTGACTTGTTGTTGTGTGTCAGTAGCAGCTCATGTATGTGCAGCAGTGTTTCCCTGCGTGGCCGCTCAGCCGGACAAACAGCAGCGCGTTCACAGCGGAGGAACACTGCAGTGTCAACATTTGGCCACCAGGTGTCACTGTTGTATGTCCTCTGTGATGCGTCCCAACCGGGAAATCAACACCAGTGGAAACAGACACAGCGAAATAAACTGGATACAAATGCAGCAGCAGCAGCAACAACAACAACAACAACATAAAGAAGCACTGAAAAGAGCTTCAACGTCTCTCTCTCTCTCTCTCTCTCTCTCTCTCTCTCTCTCTCTCTCTCTCTCTCTCTCTCTCTCTCTCTTTCACTTTTATTTCGATGTGATCAAACTGCGCACTGCTCCGAGCCCGGCGGACTACTTTCCTCAAGCTGTGGCGGCAGATTACCGACATGGAAAGGTACTGTAACCAGCATTTAACATTTCACACTTTACTGTAATTGCGGCTGTCGACTGGTGTGACTGTAATAAGACAATAAAATAGAGTAAACCTGATTAGAGGTTTGATGATATGTGTGCAGCCTGCAGGCCGACACTGTTTCTGCTCAAAACGCTAAAACTTATCAAACGGCTTTATTACACTTTTAATGAGACGTTTTCAAACGTGTTGTAACCAGAGCAGGAAGGCTGCTGCTCAGGACTGAAGGTCATGTGAAGTTCATCATTAACCATTTGACTCCTTTGACTCTTGATATTTGGTCTCTTATGTGGAACAAGGAAATGTTGATGAGGAAGTTTTTCTGTGGAGGCTGTTTGTTCATATTTATTCAGGTCGAGGCTGTTTCCCAGTCATCAGAACTGTTTCAGGCTAACAGGCTTAAATCATCATTAACATCACTTTTCTTCATGTTTCATGAAATCAGGCCTGATCATGTTGATCGATTGCTTTACTGTGTATTGTGTGGCCTCTGGCTGCTGAGCGCCCTCTAGTGGTTCATTAGATTTACAGCTGCTTGAGGCCCAGCAGCTTCACAGCTTGACTGTCTGCTGCTGTCACACACCTTTCCTTCAGTCCATCAGCACAGAGCCCAGCTCACACCTCATTCACTTACAGTACATTTGCCTGGATTCAGTCTGTGTCCCTATAAGTGGAAATGTAACTGATTAAAAAGTAATCAGATGAAAAATAAAATAAACCAGCTTCTGTGGCTGGTTCCCGAAAAGTTAATTTCTCAGCGTGGTGGTCTTCCTCTCTGTCTGCCAGGATCCAGCAGGAGAAACCAGACAGCTGTGTGAGAGACCCGTATAAGAAAGCTGGAATCAGTTTTAAAGATGAGAAGAACTCCTCTGACACTGAGTAAGTTGTCTAATATTTCAATATATAGTTGACATTTAATTTTTTCCCATGACCTTTCCTCTAGCGCCACCAGCAGGCCCAGCAAGACATCTGCATTAGAAATAAAGGGCCCATTTTTCCATAGAGGGTTTGCTGAGCATCGTACTCTGTTTCAGGCCTGTCCTGTTTAAAAATCATGCAGTGACACATTCACACCCAGGATGTTTGTTAATCAGCCTCTGGGAGCTGCACAGTAAAAGCACAATGTCTAACATCTGAACACACCCACTCTTCACTGAATTTCCAAAATATTCTTTGGATTTGAGCTCGTAACCTTATGCTTAAAATACAGTTTCTCTAATTTGGACACCACTGCCCCTCTTTAGTTAATATTTTGTTTCAAGCAGGATCAATCAGGAGAGATCAGACTCCCCTGAACCCAGCTGTGTGTCCATGAAGAGTGACCGGTCTATGAATGATCCTATTCAGTTCAAAGATGGACACCACTCCACTGAACAGAGGTAAGAATTTCAAACAGATGAGTTTGTTGTTTTCCAGCTCTACTGAGAAGAAGTGGGAAGTCATGATGAGACACAGATGATCTCTTGATGAAGTTTCTTCAGAGCAGCAGCATTCACATTGAGGTTCACCTGCTATTGATTCATTTCTATGATTATTATGGGCTGCTGTGCGCTTTTTATGAGCTAAATATTGGTAAAACTGAGATGTCTTTAGATTGCTTCAGGCTTCTCTAGATTAAGAACTGCTGCTCTTCTTAAGATGATCTTTCATCTCAACCAGGATCAATCAGGAGAGACCAGACTCCCCTGAACCCAGCTGTGTGTCCATGAAGAGTGACCGGTCTATGGATCAACCTATTCAGTTCAAAGATGGACACCACTCCACTGAACAGAGGTAAGAATTGAAAACAATTAGTGTGCCCCAGTATCTCAGCGGATAAGAGCGTGTTGCACTTGTTAAGGCCAAGTCCTGATGGCAGCGTCCTGGGTTTAAATCAGACCTCAGGCCATTTGCTCCATGTCATCCCCTCTGTCTCCCCCACATTTCCTGTCTTTCTCCACTGTGACTATCAAATAAAGCAGAAATGCCAAAACAAACAAACAAACAAACAAAAAACTGTAAAAAAGAAACAGGTCAGAAACATGGTTCCATAGCAACTCACCATCCTCTGCAGTAGTTGTACCAGGACAGGACAGGTCTAAAGGAAAGGGGGGCGGGGTGATGATTTACATTAAAGACACCTTTCACTGGAATCAAATGAAGTGGTCATCTGGCAGTGACTTGGAGTGTGTTGGTTTAACTGTAACTCTTTCACCTCAAATGTTATTTGTTCTTGTTGTTTGTGTTGCCCACCCTCTTCTAACAATGAATTTTATGAAAATCTGAAAAACATGCTAAAACTGTGAGATTTGAGGAAAGAAGTCATGTTGACTGGTGATTTCAAAATCAACTGGGAAGACAGGACAAACAGGAAGGCCCTCAAACAGACCACAGATATTTTTCATGTAACACAATTGATTGTTGGACCTACTAGAATAACCACCTCTTCTCAAACACAGATTGACTTGATCTTTAGTAACAGACCTGAAAGGATAGTGAAGACATTCAGTTCAATGCTGCACAATGTTTTTCCAACATGTGTGAGAATCTCATTCCAGTGAATATCACTTTTCCCACTTTTAACATTAATCACATAACACAGAGCAAAGTACAAATGATTATAAACTTACTGTACATGTACAACTTCAGAACCAGTTATAATGTTATCAGGTGAAAAATCACAAGTTGTTTCTAAGTTCAAATATCTGAGCATCCTCATTGACTCTCTGCTATCTTTCATGTCTCATGTAAAAATTTTGTGTCACAGGTTCCTGTTTAACCCATTTAACTTCTGATGTACCAGAAATGCAGTGACCACTGATGCAGCCAAGTTGTACATGAATTCAATGATAATGTCACATCTCACCCACCGCTTAACATGTTTTGCAAAAGATAAAGCACTTAAGCTGCTTGAAACTTTGTACAAACAAACTCTCAAAGTTTTGGGATAGAAGTCAAACAACTACAACCACTGCCACATTTTAAGAAAATATACAATTTTGAGTTGGGCTAATCTAATCAAGTATGCAAATCTCTGCTCTGCTTCAAACAATAATCACACAGAGGTTCAACCTGAGAAGACTGTGTTGTACCTATTAGAAAATAATTTTAAAAATTTTGTAATTTTAGGTTGCCTTTTACATCTCTGGCCAAATGACAGCAGATGAAAACTAGCCTCCCGGCTGACTCTGACTCAGCTACAGTTTAATTGTTCATTAGTGTGTATTGTCCCTGAAAAATAAACCAATAAATAAAACACATTTTGTTGTTATCCAGCTCTACTCAGCAGAAGTGTGAGGTCATGATGAGATACAGAACTGATCTGTCAATTGAGCTCCTTCACCTCCAATGATTAGTGGCATTTACAGTGTGTGTGTGTGTGTGTGTGTGTTAGTGATGGGTCGGTCGTGAACGAACCGGCTCTAAGAGCCGGCCCTTTGAAGTGAACGACGGGAGCCGGCTCCTGATTGAGAGCCGGCTCACACACACACACACACACACACACACACACACACACACACATGAACAGGAGAACAGGAGGGAGGGAGACGAGAGAGAAAGAGAGCAAGGGGCCACAATGAGAGACAACACGAACGCGCTGGAAAGGTGTAGCTAAGAAAATGACAGCAGGAAAAGGAGTAAAATATGGACCCATTTCAATTTTATTGACAATAGAAAGGCAGAGTGTAGAGTCTGCAAGAAAAAAATCTCTTATCGAGCCAGCTCCCCAAACTGTCCAGAACTGTCCACCATCAGTGCAATGGGAAAAAAAAAAACACAAGAAAATGAACTTGATATTAATGAAGGTGCCAGTGTGTCTACTGCAACTGTTGTTGCTGCTGCTGCTGCAGTGTGTACAGCAATTCAATTCAACTGTAAATAGTTAAACGTTTGTTTTTGTATTTTATAATATATTTTTTGTAGCACTAGAGTGAATAAATAAAGGCATATTTATATAATAAACATTTATAAATAAAAAAAAACATAATGCATGTTTTTTGACATTAGTAATTCATTTTACACATAATTTTACATTATTGTTGGTAATAAATTAATTTAAGCAACAAAAAAAATCTGAAGAGCCGCTTGGGAGCTGAAAGAGCCGACTCTTTTTAGTGAGTCGAGCCAAAAGAGCCGGTTCTCTAAAAAGAGCCGGAATTTCCATCACTAGTGTGTGTGTGTGTGTGTGTGTGTGTGTGTGTGTGTGTGTGTGTGTGTGTGTGTGTGTGCTCTACAGAGTCCACCAGCAGAGCTCAGAGCTTCCCAGTGGTCGGCCAGCCTCAGAGCATCAAACAGACCTGGACTCCATATTTAAGGTGTATAAATGCACAGCAATACCTTTTACTTTCAGCTGTAAATTTGATGTAAAACAACCATTCTGGTTATAACGTCTTGTCTCATTGGGCTTTCAGTCTCTGTTAGATGGATTTGAGATTTGTGTTCTACAATTTTATAAGGGAAGTCAAATTCATATTGTTTAGTTCCCTAAACGTCAGGTGTCTAGGGAACTAAAGGGGAGGCAGCACAAACACTTCAAACTTTCAGATGTAAGAATCACCACTAGGAAGACAGTGAAGGTGACCATATATTCTAATTGCAGGTACAACAGTGTGGTGATAGTAGCTTTTTTTCTTAAATTGGACAGCGCCCAGTGGTCAGAAAAGCAACCATTTTTATGATTTACAATATGTACATGTTGCAGACTAAATGAAATCAAGAGACTCAGTTTTTGAGTAAACAAAAGAAAATAAATGTAAAGGATCACAGGTGTTGATAAATCAAAGAACAGAAAAAAAGAACTGACCCTCACTAAATCTTGAGTTAGTCCACCTACAAATGAAATAAAAGAGAAAGCTAACTACTCTGTTCTCCACACAAAAATACAGTGGATGGCAAACCCCTCTTCCCTAGTGTCTCTTAAAAAGAAAAAAAAAAAAAAAAACTTGGATGTGCAAATGTGCAGGGTACTCCAAACATACACAGTCCAGTCTCAAATCAACAACAAATAATAGAACAGGCTACTTTAAATACAGAGAACCCAGACTAAACAAAGGTCTAGGCCTGAAGTAACAAAGCTTTCAGCAAGTCAAACAAGGAGATGCAAAGACAGAGAGGGGGGACACAAGTGCAACAGTGGAGCTTATATAGTAGAGTGGGGCGTAGTTGACTGGAGGATGATGGAGGTCTGATGGTGATTTACAAGGGTGGAGACCAACCATGAGAGGCCAGGGATGAGGAACAGAGATGAGCATGTAGTCTGAACTGATCATGAACAGCTGAACTGGTCGACCACACAGAACCTGAGGAGGCAGATAGAGGAATAAAGAAAGACGAGGGGGAGGAAGACAAAACAAATCCAATGCAGGGTGTGCAGAGCGTTGGCACATAACAATATATTATTCTGTTCCAGATGCTGGAGGAGAACGCTGTCACTTTTGTGAAGAATGAGCTGAAAAGGATCCACAGGATTCTGAGTCCAGACTACCCAGAATGCTTAGGGAGGCAGGGAGAGGATGAGAAGGTGATGGACGATGAGGAGGAAGAGCAGAGGAGCAGCATCAGAGAGGCTTTTCTGCAGATCACACTGCACCTCCTGAGGAGAATGAAGCAGGAGGAGCTGGCTGAGCGTTTGCACAGCAGTAAGAGACTTTAAACAGTTTTAACATGATGGACTACATGTTGGTAGACCAGAGAACAGGATATCTTGATAAAAAGTAATTCATGAACATGGGTCTAATGAGCACAGTTTTATAATTTGTGAGTTAGATGGAATAGAACTGTAAATTTGAGTGTCATCAGCATATTATAACATCTGCTTATTGGTGCACTTTTAATTTATTTTTTTCCATTCAGAAACCTTTGCTGCAGTGTGCCAACGTAAACTCAAATCTAATCTGAAGCAGAAGTTTCAGTGTGTGTTTGAGGGGATTGCCAAAGCAGGAAACTCAACACTTCTGAACCAGATCTACACAGAGCTGTACATCACAGAGGGAGAGAGTCAAAAGGTCAATGAGGAACATGAAGTCAGACAGATTGAAACAGCATCCAGGAAACCAGCAGAAGCAGAAACACTGATAAAATCTGAAGACATCTTTAAACCTTTACCTGGAAAAGATAAGCCAATCAGAACACTGATGACAAAGGGAGTGGCTGGCATTGGGAAAACAGTCTTAACACAGAAGTTCACTCTGGACTGGGCTGAAGATAAAGTCAATAAGCACATAGAGTTCACATTTCCATTCACTTTCAGAGAGCTGAATCTGCTGAAAGAGAAAAAGTTCAGTTTTGTGGAACTTCTTCATCACTTCTTCACTGAGACCAAAGAAGCAGGAATCAGCAGGTTTGAGCAGTTCCAGGTTGTGTTGATCTTTGACGGTCTGGATGAGTGTCGACTTCCTCTGGACTTCAACAACAACCAGATCCTGACTGATGTTACAGAGTCCACCTCAGTGGACGTTCTGCTGACAAACCTCATCACTGGGAACCTGCTTCCCTCTGCTCGCCTCTGGATAACCACACGACCCGCAGCGGCCAATCAGATCCCTCCTGAGTGTGTTGACATGGTGACAGAGGTGAGAGGCTTCACTGACCCACAGAAGGAGGAATACTTCAGGAAGAGATTCAGAGATGAGGAGCAGGCCAGCAGAATCATCTCCCACATCAAGACGTCACGAAGCGTCCACATCATGTGCCACATCCCAGTCTTCTGCTGGATCACTGCTACAGTTCTGGAGGACGTGTTGAAAATCAGTCAGAGAGGACAGCTGCCCAAGACCCTGACTGAGATGTACATCCACTTCCAGCTTGTTCAGTCCAAACAAGGGAACATCAAGTATCACAGCAGAGCTGAGACAGATCCACACTGGACTCCAGAGACCAGGGAGATGATCCAGTCTCTGGGAAAACTGGCTTTTGAGCAGCTGGAGAAAGGCAACCTGATCTTCTATGAAGCAGACCTGGCAGAATGTGGCCTTGATATCAGAGCAGCCTCAGTGTACTCAGGAGTGTTCACACAGATCTTTAAAGAGGAGCGTGGGCTGTACCAGGACAAAGTTTTCTGCTTCGTCCATCTGAGCCTTCAAGAGTTTCTGGCTGCTCTTTATGTCTTTCTGACCTTCATCAACTCTGGTGTGAACCTGCTGACAGAGCAACAACCGACCTCCAGTTGGTTTACAGTATTCAGCCAGAAATCTAAATTAAAACTCCTCCTCCAGAATGCTGTGGACAAGGCCTTACAGAGTCCAAATGGACACCTGGACTTGTTTCTCCGCTTCCTCCTGGGTCTTTCAATGGAGACCAACCAGCGTCTCCTACGAGGCCTGCTGACACAGACAGGAAGTAGCTCACAGACCAACCAGGAAACAGTCCAGTACATCAAGAAGAAGATCAAAGAGAATCCCTCTCCAGAGAGAAGCATCAACCTGTTCTACTGTCTGAATGAGCTGAATGACAATTCTCTAGTGAAGCAGATCCAACAGCACCTGAGTTCAGGAAGTCTCTCCACAGACAAACTCTCTCCTGCTCAGTGGTCAGCTCTGGTCTTCATGTTGCTGTCATCAGAAGAAAAACTGGATGTGTTTGACCTGAAGAAGTACTCTGCTTCTGAGGAGGCTTTTATGAAACTGTTGCCAGTGGTTGAAGTCTCCAAAACATCTCTGTAAGTGTCTAGATAACTCTATAAAACAAATGTCAACATTTTCACAGAAAGCAAAATAGAAGCATTTCGAAAGTCATAGTTTATCTGACTTTGAGCCTCACAGCAGGAATGGTACCAATAATGCATTTTATCATCCTGAGAACACTGGCAGAGTTTTGCCTTTCTGTCACACTAACATAGAGACAAGCTAATACACACTTTTATCATTTGCAGAACAAAGTATGGTAGGTGAGGCCCCCGACATCAGCTTTTCTATTAAATTTCTGTCCAAGCAAATTCAAAATTGGAGAAAACATTTTTCTGTATCGTGCATCAGTTTCACAACATTCTGTATGTGCTGGTTGCAGCGCTTCATTGAAGCTACACTTATATTACATGAAATATTTAAAGCCAAGATGCCAATGTTTCATGACTACACTATCACACAAAATAGAGAATATCTAGATATTTTGTTTATCATTTCATACACATTTCCCTGTAATCCAGGAAGACATATTTGGTATCTTTGGGATCTCTGCTAGAATCTGAAATAAAGTTCTGTGGGTTTGAATAAGGCTTGGCTCAGCTGCTTGGGTACTGAGCAGGACTAAAACAGGGGCTAATTTTACACTGGTTGTAAAGGCCATGCAATATATGACACCTTTACAGTGGATTTTAACTTTCTTTTACTGGTCTGTTAATCCAATGATGGTCTTCCAACAGACTATTTGTTTGCTGGCAGTCCTAGATCAGATGTTCTATATTAGGAGTGCCAGCTAATAAGAACAGAGTCCTGAGAAGGACTAGCTAGCTAACGTTAGTAGCTAGCTAGCATCGCTACTAGTAAACAAACTCTACTTGCGTTTGTTAGCTAACGGTAGCTACGTTAGCCAACTACACTGAGTTTGTTTTGACTGACTCTAACATAGCTAAGGTTATATAACTTTGATAACGTATTAATATGAAACTTACCTTGTAAAAATGCTCGCTGCAGATCCGGGAGTATTTGGACGGCTGCCAGTCCTCACGATTGATAGCAGCTACCCGTCGCTGTCTTCTGTCCGCATTAAAAGGTCTCCTGTAAAAGGCTAGATAAGGCTTACAGCCAGTCGGCACACTGCACGGCACAGCAGGAAATCACCATCTTACTACCATTAAAGTAAATTAAAAACTATCTGCAACCACGGAATGTCACCAACTATAACGTGCCTCCGTGTCTTAAATTGACGTCCACTGTTCTTCTGCCGTCCGTCATGGCGCCCAGTGTTGCCAACTCCTCAGTAAGGAAAGTAGCTATTGGCTGTCCTAAAAGTTACTAGAAGTCGCCAAATGACATCGCCTAATTTGCAATTTGCACGTGATTGTAATGGACTGTAATGGGCGCTCTAGGAGAGGAATAACAAAAAGCGAGTAAAAAACATATATACATATACAACATATACATATACAAATATGTTTTAGAACTTCAAATTTATGGGAAGGGCGGGATCAACGGCGGCTTTGCGCATGCGCGATCCATTTGCTGCCTGGACGCGGAGTGGTGAGGGTCTCCTCTCTGCTCCTCTCCTGACTGCAGCTGCCTGCGACTGGAGGCTGTGACCACCTGTGAGGACTTTGGGGTGGGGGAGGGGCTCGCGGCAGCACCCGCTGCTCGCTGAGAACAGGAACTGCAGAGGAACGATACATGCTTTCATGTCAGTCTCCAAAATACCAGAAAAGTCTCCAATAACACCAGGAAAAGTCGCTGGATTTGTTGCTAGTCGCTTTTGACAAAAAAAAGTCGCCATGGGGAGTTGGAAAGTCGCCAGTATTAGCGAAAAAGTCGCCAAGTTGGCAACACTGATGGCGCCGCCTCCCACGTCAGGTGATAATTGTGACGTGTCTGCAGAGGGTGAATAAACCAGCTAACAAGGTGCTTTTGAGCAGCAAAGAGAAGCTGGAGAAATGTTTTGAAGGATGCACAGTAACACGTTTGTTTGGGATTCATTATCGATGCTCTTTCCAGTCTCTTTGCTTCCAAACTGGCAGAACTACATTTTTTCATGAACTGCCACTGCATCACCAAGCTTTGGTCCCATATTCAATCCCTAGCCTGGAGTGTTAAATAAAACCTGGCTTGCCTATCAAAACATCAGTCACATTAGAATAATAATTGTGTTTTAATATCTGCATCTTCATCCAGGCTGAGTGGCTGTAATCTGTCAGAGAGAAGCTGTGAGGCTCTGGCCTCAGTTCTCAGCTCCCAGTCCTCCAGTCTGAGAGAGCTGGACCTGAGCAACAACCACCTGCAGGATTCAGGAGTGAAGCGTCTCTCTGCTGGACTGGAGAGTCCAAACTGTAGACTGAAGGCTCTCAGGTCAGTATCAGTGAGCATGTAAAGGGGGACCCTGCACGTTCATCAACCAAATTTAAGAGACATTTTGTTAAAGCACCATACCAGTGATTTTAAATATTTGATCCATTTTCTACAATTTCCCCACATTTCACATTGCAGCCAACTATTTCACAAATCAAGTGAGGTTACTGAAGATTTCACAACATATAATCAAAATCTTTAAATTTTCATATTTGGCTTTAACATTTAACGTTCTTTATTACCCAAATGTCAGTCAAATGGCACATGCCTTAATAACTATAGACCTGTATCTCTCACCCCCATCCCAGCCAAATGCCTGGAGAGGCTGGTCATCAAACACATTAAGAATGCAATACCACCTGCACTTGACCCATACCAGTTTGCATATAGGGAGAACAGGTCAACTGAAGATGCCATCGCCACTGTGCTCCACACTCTATTCTATTACAACACCTTGAGCACAAAAACACCTATGTAAGGCTGCTCTTTGTCAACTTTAGTTCAGCCTTCAATACAATCCTGCCAAACAAACTCCATTCCAAATTACACAACCTTGGACTGAACACCGCATTATGCAACTGGATCCTTGACTTTTTGATAAACCGCTCAGTGTGTTAGGGCTGGCAGGCACACCTCATCCACCCTCCTCATCAACACCACAGCCCCCCAACAGTGCATGCTCAGTCCATTGCTCTTCACACTTTTCACGCACGACTGCCTTGCCTCTTTCCCAACCAACCTCACTGTTAAATTTGCTGATGACACCACGGTGCTGGGGCTCATTAACAACAATGATGAATCTGCCTATAGAAGGGAAGTACAACATCTGGCATCATGGTGTAAAAACCACAACTTGGTCCTTAACACCAAAAAGACCAAGGAAATGATCGTGGACTTTCACAAAACAGGGCAATCTAACCATACCCCACTTTGAATCAGGAACGAGGTGGTGGAGAGAGTCACACACTTCAAGTTTCCGGGTGTAACTATGTCGGAGGACCTGTCCTGGGGTACTAACACAGCCTCGGTGGTAGGAAAGGCCCATCAACGCCCAAAATCCCCCAGCAGCTCATGGTGAACTTTTACCACTGTGCTATTGGCAGCATAGTGACTTATGGTTTCCTAGTGTGGTTCTCCAGCTGCACTAAGGCCGAACAGCATGCCCTCCAGAGGGCGGTACGAACAGCAGGGAAAATCATCGGGACCAACCTTCCAGAGATCAGCACCATCTACACCACTCGCTGTCTGCGTCGCGTGCACAAAATCCTGCAAGATCAACACCACCTCGCCCACCACCTGTTTCACCTGCTCTGGTAGGAGATACAGGTCCATCCACCAGACTGGCCCACAGCCTCTATCCTCAAGCAGTGAGCCCTGATGCTGTATTGTTACTGTGCATGTTTACATGCACACCTTATTCCTGTATTAACCGGAATACTCGCAATATTCCGGTTGCACACGTGTCATGTAAACACGCACCGAACCCGATTAAGGTCATATTCTGGTTGGAGAGAATTCCGAATAAGACCCCTGGCATATTCCTGTTCCAACCGGAATATTGGGGCATGTAAACACCTTAGTTGGAAAATGCCCCGAAACAGACTCGTAAGGAATTCTGTGGCGTCTTTGTTGCTATGCTATCATGACTGTGTTATTATGACAATTACAAAAAAGTATTGTATTGTATTGTAATAAGAGAAAACAAATTCTTAACTAAAAAAATAAACTAGGTCATCAGTTAATAGTAACAGAAAATATCTGGCTATATTAAAGTTGACATGTTTTTCAAAATGTTGAGATGTCAGAGGTGAATGCAGAGTGCAGATAAAGGCGTTAACAGGACATTTAATGAATGAATGTATGAATGTCCAGCAGCCTGTATACAGAGACTGGACTTCTCTCATGTGGTACATTGCAGCTGAAGTGTCTAATGTGACCAGAGTTTGACATTTTTACCTCAACAACATCCCACCTTCAAATGAAGCTCAAACTTCTTCTATAGAAGCAGGGCCGAACAAAAAATGTAATTCACATTTAAGTATAAGACCATAAGAAGACCATAAAATTAATGTTTTGATATCTGTGCATCTTCATCCAGGCTGAGTGGCTGTAATCTGTCAGAGAGAAGCTGTGAGGCTCTGGCCTCAGTTCTCAGCTCCCAGTCCTCCAGTCTGAGAGAGCTGGACCTGAGCAACAATGACCTGCAGGATTCAGGAGTGAAGCGTCTCTCTGCTGGACTGGAGAGTCCAAACTGCAGACTGAAGGCTCTCAGGTCAGTATCAGTGAGCATGTAAAGGGGGACCCTGCAAGTTCAACAACCAAATTTAAGAGACATTATGTTAAAGCACTATACCAGTGATTTTAAATATTTGGTCCATTTACTACAAATTCCCCACATTTCACATTGCAGCAAACTATTTCACAAATCAAGTGAGGTTACTGAAGATTTCACAACATATAATAAAAATCTTTAAATTTTTGTATTTGACTTTAACATTTAACATTCTTTATTAATAAGAGCAAACAAAATCTTAACTAAAAAAATAAATTAGGTCATCAGTTCATAGTAACAGAAAATATCTGGTTATATTAAAGTTGACATGTTTTGGAAAATGTTGAGATGTCAGAGGTGAATGCAGAGTGCAGATAAAGGCGTCAACAGGACATTTAATGAATGAATGTGTGAATGTCCAGCAGCCTGTATACAGAGACTGGACTTCTCTCATGTGGTACATTGCAGCTGAAGTGTCTAATGTGACCAGAGTTTGACATTTTGACCTCAACAACATCCCACCTTCAAATGAAGCTCAAACTTCTTCTATAGAAGCAGGGCCGAACAAAAAATGTAATTCACATTTAAGTATAAGACCATAAGAAGACCATAAAATTAATGTTTTGATATCTGTGCATCTTCATCCAGGCTGAGTGGCTGTAATCTGTCAGAGAGAAGCTGTGAGGCTCTGGCCTCAGTTCTCAGCTCCCAGTCCTCCAGTCTGAGAGAGCTGGACCTGAGCAACAACCACCTGCAGGATTCAGGAGTGAAGTGTCTCTCTGCTGGACTGGAGAGTCCAAACTGTAGACTGGAGGCTCTCAGGTCAGTATCAGTGAGCATGTAAAGGGGGACCCTGCAAGTTCAACAACCATTCACCAGCCAGACATTTTGTTAAAGCACCATACCAGTGATTTTAAATATTTGGTCCATTTACTATAAATTCCCCACATTTCATATTGCAGCAAACTATTTCACAAATCAATATTTCACAACATATAATCAAAATCTTTTAATTTTCGACAAGCCCCTCAGCATTCAGAAACCACAGAACTGATAATTGGTTGTTTAAAGCAAACGTTTCCCCAGGAACTGTTTTCCCTGGAGGAGGGAGCTTTTAATTCTGCCTTATTTCAAACCATCAAAACACAAAAGTGCTGCTCAGAGCGGCCCCTGGCCAAACTGGGGCCGCTGCATCACAATATGCCATTTAATGTAACATTCTGTATTAATAAGAGCAAACAAACTCTTAACTAAAAAATAAATTAGGTCATCAGTTAATAATAATAGAAACATATCTGTCTATATTAACGTTGTTTTGCAAAATGTTGAGATGTCAGAGGTGAATGCAGAGTGCAGATAAAGGCGTTAACAGGACATTTAATGAATGAATGTGTGAATGTCCAGCAGCCTGTATACAGAGACTGGACTTCTCTCATGTGGTACATTGCAGCTGAAGTGTCTCATGTGACCAAAGTTTGACATTTTGACCTCAACAACATCCAACCTTCAAGTGAAGCTCAAACTTCTTTTTTTTTTCTCCTGCTTGCACCAGATGTAAATTGTGTTTTTGTGGCCGTCTCTTCACCTTGTAGGATTACTCGCTTGACCAGACTATCACAAATAAATGGGGAAATGATAAGAATAAACTTATCAACACTTTAAGAGTGATGACTAGTTTATTACGGCAACTGGGCCGGCAGAAAGACATAATAATGACCGATTGAACTACGTTTCTGGTGATCAGGCAGAAAACAGTTTAAATCGGAAAGATTACAACCTTAAAAATGATAGTCTATGCCTGGAAATAATCAAATCAAAATAAAAAGGGCAGTCGGATCTTTTCTGAATAGGGATCAAGAATTCCACTCACAAAAACCACATAACAACAGTCGTGAATTTAAACACACTTTATTACTACACCTACTGATTATAAACAGCTAACTACGACAGGTGATATGCATTTGATTACGACAGACAACACAAACAATGAGGCATGTAATGAATGGGCAAAGAGGGTTGAAAAACTATGGAATGGATAAAAACAGACAGCGGCTAAAATATGGCATGAAACAGATATCGCATCAGTGCAAATTGAACCAATGTGTGCCCAGAGAGTGAGCCCTGACGGTTCTAGCGTCAATTTGGGAATACGGGGTGTAAACTAATAAAGTCAAAATACCGCACCAGAGTCTAGACAAATAGAGGGTTCGGTTACTTGCTTGAGCCTGGTAGCGGATCTTGCCGGAGTTTGAAGTCCGCGGGTTGACGACGGATGGCCAGCTGATTGCAGCAGGAGACAGGAGAGGACAGCAGCGTGCGGAGCTGGAGCTAAGGCTTGGGATGGAACAGACGCTCGCTGGAATGGAGTCACGCAGGAAAAACTCTGCGGGTGCATGAGTCTTAGAAGCTCTCCCTGTGGAGGCTTTGCGATGAGACGCTCGGATGGAAAAAGCTCTCCCGGAGTAAGCTCTGATGGTCTAAGCTCTCATGGTGTAAGCTCTCCCGGAGTAAGCTCTTGGGGAGAAGCTGTGATGGTAAAAGCTCTGATTCTCTTTTGGGCACACACTGATTTTAACCCTTTCAGCCCCTCCCCAGGCGGTGATCTTTGGCCAATCAAACGGTTACTGACTGTCATAAATTTCAAAGGGCAAGCCCCCTTGTCTCGATTTCCTGGCCAATAAAGGAGACCGCCTGAAGAAGAGTTAACATACCAGAATTAGATGGAATATTCCTCTACCAGATTTCATATTATGCAATCTGTGAGAGGAATTGTGAAAATCACCTGAGAATTGATTTCCTTACACCCTGCGCAGCAAAATGACACCAAACACGACATGACAAATCATAACAGGGTCACATCTACCTTTGCTTGTACACTCAAGTTGATAAACTTAACTCCTGTAACAAGCCTGACCTTTGTCATTGATATTAAATGCATGTTTGGCAACCCTTATTGCCCACAGTCCATTTTGGTGCAGTAAAGTTCAATTCTCTCAAGTGCCACCAAACATCCTATGAAACTCAGGATGTGTTGTTCAAACGTATTGTGTGATTTCAAGGCACCCCCAACACCAGTCATTAGTGTAGATGAATGTTTGTGGTATGAACCAAGGGGGCTTTGAAACCCTCATTCCTGAGTCCTGGTGGAGCCAGAAGATTTGCTATCAGGAAGATGAAAAATCCTCTGTGAAGGTTTCCTTGACCCAGTCACGTATAAATCAATGACTGATCGCGTCATTGATCCGGGAAGAAGTCCTTATAGGGGAGAAGCATCCCTTCCAATGATTAGTCCTTGAGGAGGTGAGACCAAAATGTTTATTCCGGTGTTTCTCCAGTTGGTCAGGGGTGACGGATTTACAGCCCTTGGTCGAGCAAGGGTTGCAGTTTTGGGACAGGGTCACCCTCCGGTCACCAGGCAGATAGGCCAGGTGTTGGTGGGCTACATGTTTGCAGCCCTGAATCCTACAACCTGCTCAGGTGACTGGTCAGCTGGTCAGTGTCTGGGGACACTGTGGCCCCCAGTGCAACATGAGGCCCTACACACAGTGCATGTTCTGCATTTAGGGAGGGCAGCCCTGGTGCTGCTGCTTTAGGAAAACTCATTTGGAGGACTTTATTCCAGTGATGGAAAACTGGAGTGAAGAAAGTGTGAAGGCTCTGAAAGTTCATGTTCATATCGTAGTGGGATGAATGGAAACCAGCAGCTGGAGGAAAGAGAGGAGAAATGATACGGCCAGTGGCGTCGCGTGGCGTGGGCATCCGGGGCTCTAGCCCCGAATGTTTTTTCTTTAGCCCCAGATAATTTTCCCCCTCTCTGCAGTTTACTACGGAGTAGGAATATAATATCGCCATGCTCTATTCAAGCGGCATTACACTAAGGAAGACAGTTTTTTATATTTTCCCATTTTCAGTGAACGCAACAGCGGCGAGAGCTCAGACCAATGTGAGAAGAGTTGTGTGGCAACACCATGTTTTATTGGCTGACAGCGGCAGGGTTCTAAATTAACACCCACCAACCCGCCAAATGCTGGTTAAAATTCATTTTGGCGGGTGTTAATAAAAACTTACTAGCCAGTTTGGCCGGTGATGCATGAGGCAACCATGTCAGTCAGAGCCGCTCTACAGTTCTCGCTCATTTACCCCCCTGGCAGTACTTCCTACATTTCCCATGAACACTGCCACAATGCTATGTGATGATGTATCAGACGCCCATTGGCTGAGCGCAGGCACGCTACAGTCTGCAGTGCAACCGGCGCGAGAAACCATGGAAACGCAAGAAAACAAAAATGCGGCGGTGGTTGGGACAGACGTCCGGGGGAGAGAAGGAGAAACACACACTTTTTCGACTCGCCAAAACACAGACATTTTTGGGAGTTAGAAAATAATTTTGCCACAGTTTGAAAGCCCAAAGCCTTACCTTTCTCATGGTACCTTTGATTTCGGACTTACTGTCATTGAGAAAAAAGCAGTTGTTTGAACACTACTTGTAGGCAATTTTCTCCCAAGCTCCACTGTCACTCATGCTGTGTGCTTTGTAGAGCCTCATTTCTGGCTCCGCCCACACAAGCCCCAGTAGTGCAGTGGATAGTGTCTCTGCCTGCCATGCAGGAGACCAGGGTTCAACTCCCCGCCTGGGCAAGAGCAACAACACTACACAACCCACAAACAGCATAGGGCTGGTGGTTTAGCGCATGTCCAGGCGGTCGCAAGGCAAACACATCAAAGTTTCTTCAGAAACTTTACAAAGTCTTGGAAATTACCAAAAAGAAATGAATGCACGAGAAAGCATAAAAATAGATCTGGTTTATTAAAATTTTTCCTGGGGAGAATACCCCTGGACCCCCTTCAAGGCAGTGGGCCCCCAATCAGCCCCCAATGTCCTGAGATCTAAGAAACGCCCATGGATACGGCAGCTCTAAAATCCCACTGCTCGCTTTGGGAACAGATTAACAGGAACATGAAATTTATGCATTTTGTAGATTTAAAACTAAACATGCAGAATCACTGGTGTGTTCCTTTATGCTAAACATCATTGCATTAAAATCAGTATTAATCTCTCTCAGTTTTACATATGTTACAGGCCTCGCGAGAGATACCTGTTAGCAGAAGATGTGTCCTGTTTTGGACAAGAAGAATACAGACAGGAGACGTTATATCTGTTCGTCATGCAGGCTGTGGTCTGTATATTTATTAAACAGAATCATATGATTTCCGCTTTCTCTTTTCATTCTTTTTCTTAATTTCAAACAAAACTGCAATAATGACAATAATTTCTAAATCAGTAAATTCCACCGTTCACCCTTTTGCAATAAAACATAGGATCAACTGTTACTGTTCACATTGGTCTGTTTCCACATTTCTCCCAAAAATAAAGTTTTTAAATACATCTTATATGTATTTTGCTAGAGCGCTATAAAGTCTCTGAATAATGCTTTACAAACTTATATTCACTTCAAAATTACACAAATAATACAATATTCAAACCCTTTTTGGTTTAGTTTCCACAATCTCACTGCGTATCGAACACTTTAGTGCAAGTAAAAAAATATTATTTTATCTAAACAGCTAACAAAAATACAGGTAAGCATTAAACTTAGTTGCTCACACACACACACACACATAATATTCACTTTCTTTCAATAATAAACCTTAACTATATTGTGCACAATCCTATGCTAACCATTTATGTACAAGCACAAATATAAAGTACATCCCATTTTTCACTGGAAATAAACAAGGAGGCCGCCATTTTGGAAAACCGGTCACTTTTCATTATACGATTCCCGAATTTTCAACTTAAACAAAACACTATATTAATGCTACTTCATGTATCAGTATTTAGCAAAACTGAAAGGAGAAAGGCTTATGAGTCCTTCAAGGTACATTGTGATGCTTCAGCACATGTTACTAACCTGTTTTGGACAGGAAGAATACAGACAGGAGACGTTATATCTGTTCGTCATGCAGGCTGTGGTCTGTATGAAGAACGGAAGCCTCGCGGTCCATATAACCAAGACGCAATACCAGCGCTCACCTGCGCGTAGTGCTCCACCTGGTGGCGTAACTGAATATCTATCTTTACTGTCATTTTGACTGATATATTTTGGTAAAACACATTTAAATCTGGCCTCTCTCAAAGAAAATGCACGACATAAAATAAATAACAATACAATTGTGACAACACACTTGTAGATGTCACACATACACAGATATAGAAGCAGGGCCTAACAAAAATATTATTCACATTTAAAGGCCCCATGGCATGGAAAATGCAATTTGTGTTGTTTCTGCGTGATAGGGAAGGTCTCGGGGCCACATAAACACGGTCCCATGCATTAAACACCTGATAAATGGAGAAATGCACACAGCCCGTTTTTTGAAACTCTCCCTGCAAAACAAGCGGATTTCACTTCTGTTAATCCATGATGTCATGAGGACGGTGACTCCGCCCACAGCCCACCTCCACTCCCCAGGCAACAAGCTCACAACATATTTACAACATATTTAACAAACATAACTTCCCATTCTGAAACATCCTGTCATAAACAGATCTGAGGTGGTTCGGTGTCTCCTGCCGTCTGTGGTTCAGGATCGTACGGTCATGTAACATCACGCTCAGCGGTCGCCATGACAATCTTTCATAAGATTATAATTCCTGTTTGCCAGTGAGCACCATTGAGCAACGTAGGTTTCAGTTACTTGCTTGTGATTGGCCCGACCATATGTCACTCAGAAAACAGTCAGCCAATCAGTGGAGAGGGGCTGATTCTCTCTTCTGATTGGCTAAACCAACCGTGCTGCCAGAACCCGGGGAGAAAGGCGAGAGAGGGGAGCTGTCAAACTATATTTAGCAGACCACAGGTACTCAAAACCACAAATACATCATGCAGGGATATCAACAGTTAAAATAAAACCCTGGAAAAGTGTACACCATGGGGCCTTTAAGTATAAGACCATAAGAAGACCATAAAATAATGTTTTGATATCTGTGCATCTTCATCCAGGCTGAGTGGCTGTAATCTGTCAGAGAGAAGCTGTGAGGCTCTGGCCTCAGTTCTCAGCTCCCAGTCCTCCAGTCTGAGAGAGCTGGACCTGAGCAACAACCACCTGCAGGATTCAGGAGTGAAGCGTCTCTCTGCTGGACTGGAGAGTCCAAACTGTAGACTGAAGACTCTCAGGTCAGTATCAGTGAGCATGTAAAGGGTGACCCTGCAAGTTCAACAACCAAATTTAAGAGACATTTTGTTAAATCACCATACCAGTGATTTTAAATATTTGGTCCATTTTCTACAATTTAACCACATTTCACATTGCAGCAAACTATTTCACAAATCAAGTGGGGTTACTGAAGATTTCATGACATAATCAAAATCTTTAAATTTTCATATTTGGCTTTAACCTTTAACGTTCTTAATTAATAAGAGCAAACAAAATCTTAACTACAAAATAAACTAGGTTATCAGTTAATAATAACAGAAAAATATCTGTCTATATTAACGTTGAGATGTTTTGCAAAATGTTGAGATTTCAGAGGTGAATGCAGAGTGCAGATAAAGGCATTAACAGGACATTTAATGAATGAATGTCTGAATGTCCAGCAGCCTGTATACAGAGACTGGACTTCTCTCATGTGGTACATTGCAGCTGAAGTGTCTCATGTGACCAAAGTTTGACATTTTTACCTCAGCAACATCCCACCTTCAAGTGAAGCTCAAACTTCTTCTATAGAAGCAGGGCCGAACAAAAAATATGATTCACATTTAAGTAAAAGACCATAAGAAGACCATAAAATAATGTTTTGATATCTGTGCATCTTCATCCAGGCTGAGTGGCTGTAATCTGTCAGAGAGAAGCTGTGAGGCTCTGGCCTCAGTTCTCAGCTCCCAGTCCTCCAGTCTGAGAGAGCTGGACCTGAGCAACAATGACCTGCAGGATTCAGGAGTGAAGCGTCTCTCTGCTGGACTGGAGAGTCCAAACTGTAGACTGAAGGCTCTCAGGTCAGTGCTGATCAACCTGTCCAACATGAAAATTTACTTCCTGATTTACATGAAGCTTCTACTGTCAATAAAGCTATTCAGCCTTTCACAGCAGCCATGATGCCAACATTTAGCACTGATTGAGGATATTTCATTATTTCCTCTTATCACTGCCTCTGTTGTTAAGACATAAAAAAAACAGAAAGGACTTACAGGAGCAGTTTCCTCCAAAGGGTTTTTCTTGTTTTGGGCACCACCTTTGACATATTTTGGGGTAATTTATACTGTTTTGAATGGTGATTTTTAATTGTATTGTTCTTTTCCTGTGGTTTCCTGCTAATTTTCTGCATGTTTTGGAAAGAAGTCAAGCTAATTTTGTCAAAGGGTTCATTTGAAAACGTAATGATGCTCATAAATCCTGAATCTAGAAAAGCCCAGAACTGTGTGGAGCTGGAGGAGAGACAGGGGAAGGACGCTGTTTCTCCTCTGACAAACAAAAAACTACAAATCTGAAGTTCAATCTGCTGCCTTGGACGTTTCATTTAAACCTTCATTTACCTCTGGACTAACACTCACCCTCAGCCTGGAAATCAGATCATTTAAATCCAGATGAAGGTTAATCTAGAACTATTTCAGACTGGAGTTATTCCAGATTAAAAGCGCATTTTAGTCTGCGACTGGGCGTAATCACTGTCTGGGAAACCGCTCCACAGCTGTGGATCAGAAATGAAATCAGTCAAAATGAAATTACAGAGCAGATCACTGGACTAGTTTTACAAGCATTTGAGTTCATTTTCATATCTAATTTTAGAGTGTTAATCCCAGCATAAACCTCGTCTTAAAGGAGAGTTTACCCTCAAAGACAAGAGACTCTATTAAAACACACTGTGTGTGTGTGTGTGTGTGTGTGTATGTGTGTGTGTGTGTGTGTGTGTGTGTGTGTGTGTGTGTGTGTGTGTGTGTGTGTGTGTCCAGGCTGTCAGGCTGTCTGCTCACACAGGAAGGCTGTGCTGCTCTGGCCTCAGCTCTGAGCTCCAACCCCTCCCATCTGAGAGAGCTGGACCTGAGCTACAATCATCCAGGAGCCTCAGGAGAGAAGCTGCTCTCTGCTGGACTGGAGGATCCAACCTGGAGCCTGGAGGCTCTCAGGTGTGGAGAGACACACACACTGTCTTCTAGAGGCCTGAGAGGCCTTTTCTCAGTCATGCTGAGAAGCTGAGTCATGTTTAATGTTGAAGGTTTCATGCTGGATATGAGTGATGTTTCCGCTAAAGTTTCTATGAGGAAAGTTATTAAATGCTCATGTTTCTATTCTAAAATGCTCTTTGTTTATTCCTCCTCCAGGGTGGACCATGGTGGAAAGCAGATGTTGAAACCAGGCCTGAGGAAGTGTAAGTGTGTTTTTACTCTTATTCCTAAAAACACAGAGCAGCAGACATTTGGTCACATGATGTGAGTTTGACTCTTTATTCAATAATGCACACATTAAAAGAAGACAGGCTGAAAAATGTCTGCTCCATAGTTCAACAGTTTGCTCTTTCCACTGAAGTGAACATGCAGGATGACTTCTCTACTCAAACTGGGAACAAATGCATGAAGAGCACTAGTTTAGTTGGAGGCAAATCAAATTAAACATGAAGTATTTTTCTAATATAAACACCAACCAAATACAAGTTAGACTATTGTAGTAATACAGAATTATCTCCACTTCTTTAACAAAGATATTAAATATGAATCATTTTCTCTGGAGATGGAAGTGCAGATGGGAAAGCCTTCTGTAACCAGTAGGTGTCACTGATGAACTAAATGTAAAGAATAATAATAATCAAAGCAGCTGTAAGAATTTGGAGCAGTCTCTGAAAACCTCGGAGCGTCAGGAGCCTGAGTTGGATCACTATCATGAAATAGAGACACAGGACACGGATGTGGATTTTGAATGAATTCTGAATGGATATTAACCATAAACCACATTAATGCAATGCACAATGTGGCAATTACAGTTCACCACAATAAGCAAAACAACAAACCCTGTGCGCACAGTAAAGAAAATAATAAAGACCCGGGTCATTGTTAAATGCAGTGTTCAGACACATTTTTCAAGGTCAACTTCAAGCACTTTTCAAGCATTTTAAAGGGTCATTTTCACATTTTTCCAGCACCTTGAAAATACATAAAATCCATATCTACAGGAATACATATACTCATGATTACTTTTTCACTTTTTATCACAATGATGTACATTGTATTATGCTATAAACATCTAAAATTATGTTTCATAATAGCAAAAAGTTTAGAAATTAAAGGAAAACACAAAGTTTTATTCAAAAAAAGGGAAGCCACTTGCCGTTGTTCAGGCACACTGGCTCTGATAATCCTCTGATAATAGATAATAATTCAGCTGGAGTCTACCTGAGAGCACCTGGTGTGGAGAAAAGAACTGAGGACAAGAGACTTTGAGGGAAATGACATCACAAGTTATTTCAGTTGAAGTCAGACGACTTTGAAAGTGACCAAGCACCCGTCTGTTTCCAAAAGAGAAACTCTGTTTTTCCTCAGTTATTCCATCTACCATTATTACTGATAATATTCACAAATATATTGTGTTGTTCAACTGCCGTGTATAAACATGCAGCCTCAAAATCCTTTATTTTTGCAGATATTAGAATATTTTTTTCACCTTTTAGTTTAATGTCCACCCTGTCTAAATGATACCAAAAAAAAAAAAAAAAAACATCAAATTGAGCAGCACATGAGGGAGACAGTGCCAGGGCCGCCGCTCCCTATACGCAGACGACGCACAGCGCGTAGGGCCCCGAGTACCTGCGGGGGGCCCCAAATATTAAGGTTGATAATAAAAAAAATCTCATGATAATTATAACATTATTACATAACAAAAAATGTATAAATTAGTTTTGAACAGGCCCACCGTTGTCTTATTTAATTGTGTACCCCCCCACCACCACCACCACCACCGCCCACATACACACACACCCCTTTCCTGAAATGGTACAGTCTTCAAGTGCACGTCTTTTTTTCCATCAGAGTTTGCTGCTCTGCCTCCGGTGCACCGCGCAGGAGCTATTGCCTTAATATCTTGCTAGCCTTATGTTTTGGTGACTGAGGCAGGGCTCTCAAGTTTCACGCACTGGGAGAAGGGAAACAAATCTGGGTGGCGCAACCCCTCCAGTGGTTTCACCTGCACCTGCACCACCAAGAAAAAAATTACAACAGCTGCACCTGCACCGTACGAGTCCAAAAGGCAGAGAAACTCTCCAGCTACAGCAGCGCACTGACAAAGATTGTGTAACAAAGCGAAGAGTTGCCACTCCACTCTATTTTCACTGGCTTACAGCAGCACACTGGCTTAGCTTGTCTATTCAGAGAAGAGGTATCACTTTGGCTTATTTTTCAATCTATGTTATCACAGGCATACCACTGCTCATTCATTGGTAGCTGAATTGTTAGGTCTGTTTGATAAGTAATTTACATTTTTAAAACAAATAATAATTTAACATATTGTTAAATCATTTGTGTGCATTTTAGTCATTAACATTTTAGTCATTAACATTAATAACACACTCTTTTTTGGTAGTAAAATAAGAGTAAAAGGTAAAAATCTACAGGTAATCTGCTGGTTAACTGCAGTACTACTCTGTGATTAATCGTGATAAAAATACTAATACTACTTGTATTTTGGTGGGGAGATAAAACAAATGCATGTGTGGTGTTGGAAATAAAGAAATGACAAACTAGTGTGAGAAATCTCTTTCTCTTACTTTATTATTCCAAGTCAGAAATGAAACGTGGAGAAAAGTGAACATTCCCTTTTCCCACTTA